>NC_134265.1:4445472-4495625 GCF_031893055.1 Leptodactylus fuscus | reverse complement strand
TGATCGAGCAAACAAGTCAGAAAAATAAGGAACAAAAGTATTGATTAGGAAAGAAAAAAAAGAAGAAGAAAGAAAAGAGGAAGCAGATGAATCGGGAGAGGGGTGAAGAGACGGGTGGGGGAAGGAGGAGAGATATCATTATTACAAGAAACCGAAAATTCATATATACCCCTATATATTACACATCAGTATAACTGCCCTTACCCCTCTATATATATATTACACATCAGTATTACTACCCTTACCCCTATATATATATTACACATCAGTATTACTGCCCTTACCCCTCTATATATATATTACACATCAGTATTACTGCCCTTACCCCTCTATATATAATATTACACATCAGTATTACTGCCCTTACCCCTCTATAAATATATTACACATCAGTATTACTACCCTTACCCCTCTATATATATATTACACATCAGTATTACTACCCTTACCCCTCTATATATATATATTACACATCAGTATTACTACCCTTACCCCTCTATATATATATATTACACATCAGTATTACTACCCTTACCCCTCTATATATATATTACACATCAGTATTACTGCCCTTACCCCTCTATATATATATTACACATCAGTATTACTGCCCTTACCCCTCTATAAATATATTACACATCAGTATTACTACCCTTACCCCTCTATATATATATTACACATCAGTATTACTACCCTTACCCCTCTATATATATATATTACACATCAGTATTACTGCCCTTACCCCTCTATATATATATTACACATCAGTATTACTGCCCTTACCCCTCTATATATATATTACACATCAGTATTACTACCCTTACCCCTCTATATATATATTACACATCAGTATTACTACCCTTACCCCTCTATATATATATTACACATCAGTATTACTACCCTTACCCCTCTATATATATATTACACATCAGTATTACTGCCCTTACCCCTCTATATATATATTACACATCAGTATTACTGCCCTTACCCCTCTATATATTACACATCAGTATTACTGCCCTTACCCCTCTATATATATATTACACATCAGTATTACTGCCCTTACCCCTCTATAAATATATTACACATCAGTATTACTGCCCTTACCCCTCTATATATATATTACACATCAGTATTACTGCCCTTACCCCTATATATATATATTACACATCAGTATTACTGCCCTTACCCCTCTATATATATATTACACATCAGTATTACTACCCTTACCCCTCTATATATATATATATATATTACACATCAGTATTACTACCCTTACCCCTCTATATATATATATTACACATCAGTATTACTGCCCTTACCCCTCTATATATTACACATCAGTATTACTGCCCTTACCCCTCTATATATATATTACACATCAGTATTACTGCCCTTACCCCTCTATATATATATTACACATCAGTATTACTGCCCTTACCCCTCTATATATATATTACACATCAGTATTACTGCCCTTGCCCCTCTATATATATATATATTACACATCAGTATTACTGCCCTTACCCCTCTATATATATATATATATATTACACATCAGTATTACTGCCCTTACCCCTCTATATATATATTACACATCAGTATTACTACCCTTACCCCTCTATATATATATATATTACACATCAGTATTACTGCCCTTACCCCTCTGTATATATATTACACATCAGTATTACTGCCCTTACCCCTCTATATATATATTACACATCAGTATTACTGCCCTTACCCCTCTCTATATATATTACACATCAGTATTACTGCCCTTACCCCTCTATATATATATTACACATCAGTATTACTGCCCTTACCCCTCTATATATATATTACACATCAGTATTAC
Organism: Leptodactylus fuscus; assembly: GCF_031893055.1. Taxonomy (NCBI): domain Eukaryota; kingdom Metazoa; phylum Chordata; class Amphibia; order Anura; family Leptodactylidae; genus Leptodactylus; species Leptodactylus fuscus. Next base: position 4,493,767 of record NC_134265.1, on the reverse strand, counting down.
TGCCCTTACCCCTCTATATATATATTACACATCAGTATTACTGCCCTTACCCCTCTATATATATATTACACATCAGTATTACTACCCTTACCCCTCTATATATATATATTACACATCAGTATTACTACCCTTACCCCTCTATATATATATATTACACATCAGTATTACTACCCTTACCCCTCTATATATATATTACACATCAGTATTACTGCCCTTACCCCTCTATATATATATTACACATCAGTATTACTGCCCTTACCCCTCTATAAATATATTACACATCAGTATTACTACCCTTACCCCTCTATATATATATTACACATCAGTATTACTACCCTTACCCCTCTATATATATATATTACACATCAGTATTACTGCCCTTACCCCTCTATATATATATTACACATCAGTATTACTGCCCTTACCCCTCTATATATATATTACACATCAGTATTACTACCCTTACCCCTCTATATATATATTACACATCAGTATTACTACCCTTACCCCTCTATATATATATATTACACATCAGTATTACTACCCTTACCCCTCTATATATATATATTACACATCAGTATTACTACCCTTACCCCTCTATATATATATTACACATCAGTATTACTGCCCTTACCCCTCTATATATATATTACACATCAGTATTACTGCCCTTACCCCTCTATAAATATATTACACATCAGTATTACTACCCTTACCCCTCTATATATATATTACACATCAGTATTACTACCCTTACCCCTCTATATATATATATTACACATCAGTATTACTGCCCTTACCCCTATATATATATTACACATCAGTATTACTACCCTTACCCCTATATATATATTACACATCAGTATTACTGCCCTTACCCCTATATATATATTACACATCAGTATTACTGCCCTTACCCCTCTATATATATATTACACATCAGTATTACTGCCCTTACCCCTATATATATATATTACACATCAGTATTACTGCCCTTACCCCTCTATAAATATTACACATCAGTATTACTGCCCTTACCCCTCTATAAATATATTACACATCAGTATTACTGCCCTTACCCCTCTATATATATATTACACATCAGTATTACTACCCTTACCCCTCTATATATTACACATCAGTATTACTGCCCTTACCCCTCTATATATATATTACACATCAGTATTACTACCCTTACCCCTCTATATATATATATATATTACACATCAGTATTACTACCCTTACCCCTCTATATATATATATTACACATCAGTATTACTGCCCTTACCCCTCTATATATTACACATCAGTATGACTGCCCTTACCCCTCTATATATATATTACACATCAGTATTACTGCCCTTACCCCTCTATATATATATTACACATCAGTATTACTGCCCTTGCCCCTCTATATATATATATATATATTACACATCAGTATTACTGCCCTTACCCCTCTATATATATATATATATATTACACATCAGTATTACTGCCCTTACCCCTCTATATATATATTACACATCAGTATTACTACCCTTACCCCTCTATATACATATTACACATCAGTATTACTGCCCTTACCCCTCTATATATATATTACACATCAGTATTACTACCCTTACCCCTCTATATATATATATTACACATCAGTATTACTGCCCTTACCCCTCTATATATTACACATCAGTATTACTACCCTTACCCCTCTATATATATATTACACATCAGTATTACTGCCCTTACCCCTCTCTATATATATTACACATCAGTATTACTGCCCTTACCCCTCTATATATATATATATATTACACATCAGTATTACTGCCCTTACCCCTCTATATATATATATATATATTACACATCAGTATTACTGCCCTTACCCCTCTATATATATATTACACATCAGTATTACTACCCTTACCCCTCTATATATATATTACACATCAGTATTACTGCCCTTACCCCTCTATATATATATTACACATCAGTATTACTGCCCTTACCCCTCTATATATTACACATCAGTATTACTGCCCTTACCCCTCTATATATATATTACACATCAGTATTACTGCCCTTACCCCTCTATATATATATTACACATCAGTATTACTGCCCTTACCCCTCTATATATATATTACACATCAGTATTACTACCCTTACCCCTATATATATATTACACATCAGTATTACTGCCCTTACCCCTCTATATATATATTACACATCAGTATTACTGCCCTTACCCCTCTATATATTACACATCAGTATTACTACCCTTACCCCTCTATATATATATTACACATCAGTATTACTGCCCTTACCCCTCTATATATATATTACACATCAGTATTACTACCCTTACCCCTATATATATATTACACATCAGTATTACTGCCCTTACCCCTCTATATATATATTACACATCAGTATTACTGCCCTTACCCCTCTATATATATATTACACATCAGTATTACTACCCTTACCCCTATATATATATTACACATCAGTATTACTGCCCTTACCCCTCTATAAATATATTACACATCAGTATTACTACCCTTACCCCTCTATATATATATTACACATCAGTATTACTACCCTTACCCCTCTATATATATATTACACATCAGTATTACTGCCCTTACCCCTCTATATATATATTACACATCAGTATTACTACCCTTACCCCTCTATATATATATTACACATCAGTATTACTGCCCTTACCCCTCTCTCTATATATATATTACACATCAGTATTACTACCCTTACCCCTCTATATATATATTACACATCAGTATTACTACCCTTACCCCCTATATATATATTACACATCAGTATTACTGCCCTTACCCCTCTATAAATATATTACACATCAGTATTACTACCCTTACCCCTCTATATATATATTACACATCAGTATTACTACCCTTACCCCTCTATATATATATTACACATCAGTATTACTACCCTTACCCCTCTATATATATATTACACATCAGTATTACTACCCTTACCCATATATATATTACACATCAGTATTACTGCCCTTACCCCTCTATATATTACACATCAGTATTACTGCCCTTACCCCTCTATATATATATTACACATCAGTATTACTACCCTTACCCCTCTATATATATATATATATATATATATATTACACTTCAGTATTACTGCCCTTACCCCTCTATATATATATTACACATCAGTATTACTGCCCTTACCCCTCTATATATATATTACACATCAGTATTACTACCCTTACCCCTCTATATATATATATTACACATCAGTATTACTGCCCTTACCCCTCTATATATTACACATCAGTATTACTACCCTTACCCCTCTATATATATATATATATATATATTACACATCAGTATTACTACCCTTACCCCTCTATATATATATTACACATCAGTATTACTGCCCTTACCCCTCTATATATTACACATCAGTATTACTGCCCTTACCCCTCTATATATATATTACACATCAGTATTACTGCCCTTACCCCCTCTATATATATATTACACATCAGTATTACTACCCTTACCCCTCTATATATATATTACACATCAGTATTACTGCCCTTACCCCTCTATATATATATTACACATCAGTATTACTGCCCTTACCCCTCTATATATATATATATTACACATCAGTATTACTGCCCTTACCCCTCTATATATATTACACATCAGTATTACTGCCCTTACCCCTCTATATATATATTACACATCAGTATTACTACCCTTACCCCTCTATATATATATATATTACACATCAGTATTACTGCCCTTACCCCTCTATATATATATATATTACACATCAGTATTACTGCCCTTACCCCTCTATATATATTACACATCAGTATTACTGCCCTTACCCCTCTATATATATATTACACATCAGTATTACTACCCTTACCCCTCTATATATTACACATCAGTATTACTGCCCTTACCCCTCTCTCTATATATATATTACACATCAGTATTACTGCCCTTACCCCTCTATATATATATATATATATTACACATCAGTATTACTGCCCTTACCCCTCTATATATATATATATATTACACATCAGTATTACTGCCCTTACCCCTCTATATATTACACATCAGTATTACTACCCTTACCCCTCTATATATATATTACACATCATTATTACTGCCCTTACCCCTCTATATATATATTACACATCAGTATTACTGCCCTTACCCCTCTATATATTACACATCAGTATTACTGCCCTTACCCCTCTATATATATATTACACATCAGTATTACTGCCCTTACCCCTCTATAAATATATTACACATCAGTATTACTACCCTTACCCCTCTATATATATATTACACATCAGTATTACTACCCTTACCCCTCTATATATATATATTACACATCAGTATTACTGCCCTTACCCCTCTATATATATATTACACATCAGTATTACTGCCCTTACCCCTATATATATATTACACATCAGTATTACTACCCTTACCCCTATATATATATTACACATCAGTATTACTGCCCTTACCCCTATATATATATTACACATCAGTATTACTGCCCTTACCCCTCTATATATATATTACACATCAGTATTACTGCCCTTACCCCTATATATATATATTACACATCAGTATTACTGCCCTTACCCCTCTATAAATATTACACATCAGTATTACTGCCCTTACCCCTCTATAAATATATTACACATCAGTATTACTGCCCTTACCCCTCTATATATATATTACACATCAGTATTACTACCCTTACCCCTCTATATATTACACATCAGTATTACTGCCCTTACCCCTCTATATATATATTACACATCAGTATTACTACCCTTACCCCTCTATATATATATATATATTACACATCAGTATTACTACCCTTACCCCTCTATATATATATATTACACATCAGTATTACTGCCCTTACCCCTCTATATATTACACATCAGTATTACTGCCCTTACCCCTCTATATATATATTACACATCAGTATTACTGCCCTTACCCCTCTATATATATATTACACATCAGTATTACTGCCCTTACCCCTCTATATATATATTACACATCAGTATTACTGCCCTTGCCCCTCTATATATATATATATATTACACATCAGTATTACTGCCCTTACCCCTCTATATATATATATATATATATTACACATCAGTATTACTGCCCTTACCCCTCTATATATATATTACACATCAGTATTACTACCCTTACCCCTCTATATATATATATATATTACACATCAGTATTACTGCCCTTACCCCTCTATATATATATTACACATCAGTATTACTACCCTTACCCCTCTATATATATATATTACACATCAGTATTACTGCCCTTACCCCTCTATATATTACACATCAGTATTACTACCCTTACCCCTCTATATATATATTACACATCAGTATTACTGCCCTTACCCCTCTCTATATATATTACACATCAGTATTACTGCCCTTACCCCTCTATATATATATATATATTACACATCAGTATTACTGCCCTTACCCCTCTATATATATATATATATATTACACATCAGTATTACTGCCCTTACCCCTCTATATATATATTACACATCAGTATTACTACCCTTACCCCTCTATATATATATTACACATCAGTATTACTGCCCTTACCCCTCTATATATTACACATCAGTATTACTGCCCTTACCCCTCTATATATATATATATATATATTACACATCAGTATTACTGCCCTTACCCCTCTATATATATATTACACATCAGTATTACTGCCCTTACCCCTCTATATATTACACATCAGTATTACTGCCCTTACCCCTCTATATATATATTACACATCAGTATTACTGCCCTTACCCCTCTATATATATATTACACATCAGTATTACTGCCCTTACCCCTCTATATATATATTACACATCAGTATTACTACCCTTACCCCTATATATATATTACACATCAGTATTACTGCCCTTACCCCTCTATATATATATTACACATCAGTATTACTGCCCTTACCCCTCTATATATTACACATCAGTATTACTACCCTTACCCCTCTATATATATATTACACATCAGTATTACTGCCCTTACCCCTCTATATATATATTACACATCAGTATTACTACCCTTACCCCTATATATATATTACACATCAGTATTACTGCCCTTACCCCTCTATATATATATTACACATCAGTATTACTGCCCTTACCCCTCTATATATATATTACACATCAGTATTACTACCCTTACCCCTATATATATATTACACATCAGTATTACTGCCCTTACCCCTCTATAAATATATTACACATCAGTATTACTACCCTTACCCCTCTATATATATATTACACATCAGTATTACTACCCTTACCCCTCTATATATATATTACACATCAGTATTACTGCCCTTACCCCTCTATATATATATTACACATCAGTATTACTACCCTTACCCCTCTATATATATATTACACATCAGTATTACTGCCCTTACCCCTCTCTCTCTATATATATATATTACACATCAGTATTACTACCCTTACCCCTCTATATATATATTACACATCAGTATTACTACCCTTACCCCTATATATATATTACACATCAGTATTACTGCCCTTACCCCTCTATAAATATATTACACATCAGTATTACTACCCTTACCCCTCTATATATATATTACACATCAGTATTACTACCCTTACCCCTCTATATATATATTACACATCAGTATTACTACCCTTACCCCTCTATATATATATTACACATCAGTATTACTACCCTTACCCCATATATATATTACACATCAGTATTACTGCCCTTACCCCTCTATATATTACACATCAGTATTACTGCCCTTACCCCTCTATATATATATTACACATCAGTATTACTACCCTTACCCCTCTATATATATATATATATATATATATATATATATATATATTACACTTCAGTATTACTGCCCTTACCCCTCTATATATATATTACACATCAGTATTACTGCCCTTACCCCTCTATATATATATATTACACATCAGTATTACTGCCCTTACCCCTCTATATATTACACATCAGTATTACTGCCCTTACCCCTCTATATATATATTACACATCAGTATTACTGCCCTTACCCCCCTCTATATATATATTACACATCAGTATTACTACCCTTACCCCTCTATATATATATTACACATCAGTATTACTGCCCTTACCCCTCTATATATATATTACACATCAGTATTACTGCCCTTACCCCTCTATATATATATATATTACACATCAGTATTACTGCCCTTACCCCTCTATATATATTACACATCAGTATTACTGCCCTTACCCCTCTATATATATATTACACATCAGTATTACTACCCTTACCCCTCTATATATATATATATTACACATCAGTATTACTGCCCTTACCCCTCTATATATATATATATTACACATCAGTATTACTGCCCTTACCCCTCTATATATATTACACATCAGTATTACTGCCCTTACCCCTCTATATATATATTACACATCAGTATTACTGCCCTTACCCCTCTATATATATATTACACATCAGTATTACTGCCCTTACCCCTCTATATATATATTACACATCAGTATTACTGCCCTTACCCCTCTATAAATATATTACACATCAGTATTACTACCCTTACCCCTCTATATATATATTACACATCAGTATTACTACCCTTACCCCTCTATATATATATTACACATCAGTATTACTGCCCTTACCCCTCTATATATATATTACACATCAGTATTACTACCCTTACCCCTCTATATATATATTACACATCAGTATTACTGCCCTTACCCCTCTATATATATATATATATATTACACATCAGTATTACTGCCCTTACCCCTCTATATATTACACATCAGTATTACTACCCTTACCCCTCTATATATATATTACACATCAGTATTACTGCCCTTACCCCTCTATATATATATTACACATCAGTATTACTGCCCTTACCCCTCTATATATTACACATCAGTATTACTGCCCTTACCCCTCTATATATATATTACACATCAGTATTACTGCCCTTACCCCTCTATAAATATATTACACATCAGTATTACTACCCTTACCCCTCTATATATATATTACACATCAGTATTACTACCCTTACCCCTCTATATATATATATTACACATCAGTATTACTGCCCTTACCCCTCTATATATATATTACACATCAGTATTACTGCCCTTACCCCTATATATATATTACACATCAGTATTACTACCCTTACCCCTATATATATATTACACATCAGTATTACTGCCCTTACCCCTATATATATATTACACATCAGTATTACTGCCCTTACCCCTCTATATATATATTACACATCAGTATTACTGCCCTTACCCCTATATATATATATTACACATCAGTATTACTGCCCTTACCCCTCTATAAATATTACACATCAGTATTACTGCCCTTACCCCTCTATAAATATATTACACATCAGTATTACTGCCCTTACCCCTCTATATATATATTACACATCAGTATTACTACCCTTACCCCTCTATATATTACACATCAGTATTACTGCCCTTACCCCTCTATATATATATTACACATCAGTATTACTACCCTTACCCCTCTATATATATATATATATTACACATCAGTATTACTACCCTTACCCCTCTATATATATATATTACACATCAGTATTACTGCCCTTACCCCTCTATATATTACACATCAGTATTACTGCCCTTACCCCTCTATATATATATTACACATCAGTATTACTGCCCTTACCCCTCTATATATATATTACACATCAGTATTACTGCCCTTACCCCTCTATATATATATTACACATCAGTATTACTGCCCTTGCCCCTCTATATATATATATATATATTACACATCAGTATTACTGCCCTTACCCCTCTATATATATATATATATATATTACACATCAGTATTACTGCCCTTACCCCTCTATATATATATTACACATCAGTATTACTACCCTTACCCCTCTATATATATATATATATACACATCAGTATTACTGCCCTTACCCCTCTATATATATATTACACATCAGTATTACTACCCTTACCCCTCTATATATATATATTACACATCAGTATTACTGCCCTTACCCCTCTATATATTACACATCAGTATTACTACCCTTACCCCTCTATATATATATTACACATCAGTATTACTGCCCTTACCCCTCTCTATATATATTACACATCAGTATTACTGCCCTTACCCCTCTATATATATATATATATTACACATCAGTATTACTGCCCTTACCCCTCTATATATATATATATATATATATTACACATCAGTATTACTGCCCTTACCCCTCTATATATATATTACACATCAGTATTACTACCCTTACCCCTCTATATATTACACATCAGTATTACTGCCCTTACCCCTCTATATATATATTACACATCAGTATTACTGCCCTTACCCCTCTATATATTACACATCAGTATTACTGCCCTTACCCCTCTATATATTACACATCAGTATTACTGCCCTTACCCCTCTATATATATATTACACATCAGTATTACTGCCCTTACCCCTCTATATATATATTACACATCAGTATTACTACCCTTACCCCTATATATATATTACACATCAGTATTACTGCCCTTACCCCTCTATATATATATTACACATCAGTATTACTGCCCTTACCCCTCTATATATTACACATCAGTATTACTACCCTTACCCCTCTATATATATATTACACATCAGTATTACTGCCCTTACCCCTCTATATATATATTACACATCAGTATTACTACCCTTACCCCTATATATATATTACACATCAGTATTACTGCCCTTACCCCTCTATATATATATTACACATCAGTATTACTGCCCTTACCCCTCTATATATATATTACACATCAGTATTACTACCCTTACCCCTATATATATATTACACATCAGTATTACTGCCCTTACCCCTCTATAAATATATTACACATCAGTATTACTACCCTTACCCCTCTATATATATATTACACATCAGTATTACTACCCTTACCCCTCTATATATATATTACACATCAGTATTACTGCCCTTACCCCTCTATATATATATTACACATCAGTATTACTACCCTTACCCCTCTATATATATATTACACATCAGTATTACTGCCCTTACCCCTCTCTCTATATATATATATATTACACATCAGTATTACTACCCTTACCCCTCTATATATATATTACACATCAGTATTACTACCCTTACCCCTATATATATATTACACATCAGTATTACTGCCCTTACCCCTCTATAAATATATTACACATCAGTATTACTACCCTTACCCCTCTATATATATATTACACATCAGTATTACTACCCTTACCCCTCTATATATATATTACACATCAGTATTACTACCCTTACCCCTCTATATATATATTACACATCAGTATTACTACCCTTACCCATATATATATATTACACATCAGTATTACTGCCCTTACCCCTCTATATATTACACATCAGTATTACTGCCCTTACCCCTCTATATATATATTACACATCAGTATTACTACCCTTACCCCTCTATATATATATATATATATATATATATATATATATATATATATTACACTTCAGTATTACTGCCCTTACCCCTCTATATATATATTACACATCAGTATTACTGCCCTTACCCCTCTATATATATATTACACATCAGTATTACTGCCCTTACCCCTCTATATATATATTACACATCAGTATTACTGCCCTTACCCCTCTATATATTACACATCAGTATTACTGCCCTTACCCCTCTATATATATATTACACATCAGTATTACTGCCCTTACCCCCCTCTATATATATATTACACATCAGTATTACTACCCTTACCCCTCTATATATATATTACACATCAGTATTACTGCCCTTACCCCTCTATATATATATTACACATCAGTATTACTGCCCTTACCCCTCTATATATATATATATATTACACATCAGTATTACTGCCCTTACCCCTCTATATATATTACACATCAGTATTACTGCCCTTACCCCTCTATATATATATTACACATCAGTATTACTACCCTTACCCCTCTATATATATATATATTACACATCAGTATTACTGCCCTTACCCCTCTATATATATATATATTACACATCAGTATTACTGCCCTTACCCCTCTATATATATTACACATCAGTATTACTGCCCTTACCCCTCTATATATATATTACACATCAGTATTACTACCCTTACCCCTCTATATATTACACATCAGTATTACTGCCCTTACCCCTCTATATATATATATATTACACATCAGTATTACTGCCCTTACCCCTCTATATATATATTACACATCAGTATTACTACCCTTACCCCTCTATATATATATTACACATCAGTATTACTGCCCTTACCCCTCTATATATATATTACACATCAGTATTACTGCCCTTACCCCTCTATATATATATATATATATATTACACATCAGTATTACTGCCCTTACCCCTCTATATATATATATATATATATTACACATCAGTATTACTGCCCTTACCCCTCTATATATTACACATCAGTATTACTACCCTTACCCCTCTATATATATATTACACATCAGTATTACTGCCCTTACCCCTCTATATATATATTACACATCAGTATTACTGCCCTTACCCCTCTATATATTACACATCAGTATTACTGCCCTTACCCCTCTATATATATATTACACATCAGTATTACTGCCCTTACCCCTCTATATATATATTACACATCAGTATTACTACCCTTACCCCTATATATATATTACACATCAGTATTACTGCCCTTACCCCTCTATATATATATTACACATCAGTATTACTGCCCTTACCCCTCTATATATATATTACACATCAGTATTACTACCCTTACCCCTCTATATATTACACATCAGTATTACTGCCCTTACCCCTCTATATATTACACATCAGTATTACTGCCCTTACCCCTCTATATATATATTACACATCAGTATTACTGCCCTTACCCCTCTATATATATATTACACATCAGTATTACTACCCTTACCCCTATATATATATTACACATCAGTATTACTGCCCTTACCCCTCTATATATATATTACACATCAGTATTACTGCCCTTACCCCTCTATAAATATATTACACATCAGTATTACTACCCTTACCCCTCTATATATATATTACACATCAGTATTACTACCCTTACCCCTCTATATATTACACATCAGTATTACTGCCCTTACCCCTCTATATATATATTACACATCAGTATTACTACCCTTACCCCTCTATATATATATATTACACATCAGTATTACTGCCCTTACCCCTCTATATATTACACATCAGTATTACTGCCCTTACCCCTCTATATATATATTACACATCAGTATTACTGCCCTTACCCCTCTATATATATATATATTACACATCAGTATTACTACCCTTACCCCTCTATATATATATTACACATCAGTATTACTACCCTTACCCCTCTATATATATATATATATATTACACATCAGTATTACTACCCTTACCCCTCTATATATATATTACACATCAGTATTACTGCCCTTACCCCTCTATATATATATTACACATCAGCATTACTACCCTTACCCCTCTCTCTATATATATATATATATATTACACATCAGTATTACTACCCTTACCCATATATATATATATATATATATATATATATATATATATATATATATTACACATCAGTATTACTACCCTTACCCCTCTATATATATATATTACACATCAGTATTACTGCCCTTACCCCTCTATATATTACACATCAGTATTACTGCCCTTACCCCTCTATATATATATTACACATCAGTATTACTACCCTTACCCCTCTATATATATATATATATTACACATCAGTATTACTGCCCTTACCCCTCTATATATATATTACACATCAGTATTACTGCCCTTACCCCTCTATATATATATATTACACATCAGTATTACTGCCCTTACCCCTCTATATATTACACATCAGTATTACTGCCCTTACCCCTCTATATATATATTACACATCAGTATTACTACCCTTGCCCCTCTATATATATATTACACATCAGTATTACTACCCTTACCCCTATATATATATATATATATATATATATATTACACATCAGTATTACTACCCTTACCCCTCTATATATATATATATTACACATCAGTATTACTGCCCTTACCCCTCTATATATTACACATCAGTATTACTGCCCTTACCCCTCTATATATATATTACACATCAGTATTACTACCCTTACCCCTCTATATATATATTACACATCAGTATTACTGCCCTTACCCCTCTATATATATATTACACATCAGTATTACTACCCTTACCCCTCTCTCTCTATATATATATATATATATATATTACACATCAGTATTACTGCCCTTACCCCTCTATATATATATTACACATCAGTATTACTGCCCTTACCCCTCTATATATATATTACACATCAGTATTACTACCCTTACCCCTCTATATATATATATATTACACATCAGTATTACTGCCCTCACCCCTCTATATATTACACATCAGTATTACTACCCTTACCCCTCTATATATATATTACACATCAGTATTACTGCCCTTACCCCTCTATATATATATTACACATCAGTATTACTGCCCTTACCCCTCTATATATTACACATCAGTATTACTGCCCTTACCCCTCTATATATATATTACACATCAGTATTACTACCCTTACCCCTCTATATATATATTACACATCAGTATTACTGCCCTTACCCCTCTATATATTACACATCAGTATTACTGCCCTTACCCCTCTATATATATATTACACATCAGTATTACTACCCTTACCCCTATATATATATTACACATCAGTATTACTGCCCTTACCCCTCTATATATATATTACACATCAGTATTACTGCCCTTACCCCTCTATATATATATTACACATCAGTATTACTACCCTTACCCCTATATATATATTACACATCAGTATTACTGCCCTTACCCCTCTATAAATATATTACACATGAGTATTACTACCCTTACCCCTCTATATATATATATATATTACACATCAGTATTACTACCCTTACCCCTCTATATATATATATATATATATATATATATATATATATTACACATCAGTATTACTACTCTTACCCCTCTCTCTCTCTCTATATATATATATATATATTACACATCAGTATTACTACCCTTACCCCTCTATATATATATATTACACATCAGTATTACTGCCCTTACCCCTCTATATATATATTACACATCAGTATTACTGCCCTTACCCCTCTATATATATATATTACACATCAGTATTACTGCCCTTACCCCTCTATATATATATTACACATCAGTATTACTGCCCTTACCCCTCTATATATATATTACACATCAGTATTACTACCCTTACCCCTCTATATATATATATATATATATATTACACATCAGTATTACTACCCTTACCCCTCTATATATATATATATATATATATATATATTACACATCAGTATTACTACCCTTACCCCTCTCTATATACAGTGGGGCAAAAAAGTATTCAGTCAGTCACCAATAGTGCAAGTTCCACCACTTAAAAAGATGAGAGGCGTCTGTAATTTACATCATAGGTAGACCTCAACTATGAGAGACAAAATGAGAAAACAAATCCAGAAAATCACATTGTCTGATTTTGTAAGAACTTATTTGCAAATTATGGTGGAAAATAAGTATTTGGTCACCTACAAACAATCAAGATTTCTGGCTCTCACAGACCTGTAACTTCTTCTTTAAGAGTCTCCACTTTCCTCCACTCATTACCTGTAGTAATGGCACCTGTTTAAACTTGTTATCACTATAAAAAGACACCTGTGCACACCCTCAAACAGTCAGACTCCAAACTCCACTATGGTGAAGACCAAAGAGCTGCCAAAGGACACCAGAAACAAAATTGTAGCCCTGCACCAGGCTGGGAAGACTGAATCTGCAATAGGCAACCAGCTTGGATTGAAGAAATCAACTGTGGGAGCAATAATTAGAAAATGGAAGACATACAAGACCACTGATAATCTCCCTCGCTCTGGGGCTCCACGCAAAATCTCACCCCGTGGGGTCAAAATGATCACAAGAACGGTGAGCAAAAATCCCAGAACCAGGCGGGGGGACCTAGTGAATGAACTGCAGAGAGCTGGGACCAATGTAACAAAGCCTACCATCAGTAACACACTACGCCGCCAGGGACTCAGATCCTGCAGTGCCAGACGTGTCCCACTGCTTAAGCCAGTACATGTCCGGGCCCGTCTGAAGTTTGCTAGAGAGCATTTGGATGATCCAGAAGAGTATTGGGAGAATGTCCTATGGTCTGATGAAACCAAACTGGAACTGTTTGGTAGAAACACCACTTTTCGTGTTTGGAGGAAAAAGAATACTGAGTTGCATCCATCAAACACCATACCTACTGTAAAGCATGGGGGTGGAAACATCATGCTTTGGGGCTGTTTCTCTGCAAAGGGGCCAGGATGACTGATCCGGGTACATGAAAGAATGAATGGGGCCATGTATCGGGAGATTTTGAGTGCAAACCTCCTTCCATCAGCAAGGGCATTGAAGATGAAACGTGGCTGGGTCTTTCAACATGACAATGATCCAAAGCACACCGCCAGGGCAACGAAGGAGTGGCTTTGTAAGAAGCATTTCAAGGTCCTGGAGTGGCCTAGCCAGTCTCCAGATCTCAACCCTATAGAAAACCTTTGGAGAGAGTTGAAAGTCCGTGTTGCCAAGTGACAGCCCCAACACATCACTGCTCTAGAGGAGATCTGCATGGAGGAATGGGCCGACATACCAACAACAGTGTGTGCCAACCTTGTGAAGACTTACAGAAAACATTTGACCTCTGTTATTGCCGACAAAGGAGAGAGAACAAAGTATTGAGATGAAATTTTGTTACTGACCAAATACTTATTTTCCACCATAATTTGCAAATAAATTCTTACAAAATCAGACAATGTGATTTTCTGGATTTGTTTTCTCATTTTGTCTCTCATAGTTGAGGTCACCTATGATGTAAATTACAGACTCCTCTCATCTATTTAAGTGGTGGAACTTGCACTATTGGTCACTGACTAAATACTTTTTTGCCCCACTGTATATATTACACATCAGTATTACACCCCGTCCCTCTTTATATTAAACCCTGGCCCGCTATATATTACACCTCAGTTCTCTCTATATTACACCCAGTCCCTCTATATATTACACCCTGGCCCTCTATATATTACACCCCGGTTCGCTATATATTACACCCCGGCCCTCTCTCTATTACACACCGGCCCTCTATATATTACACCCCGGCCCTCTCTATATTACACCCCGGTCCTCTATACATTACACCCCTGCCCTCTCTTCATTACACCCCGGCCCTCTATATATCACATTCCGGCCCTCTCTATATCACACCCTGGCCCTCTCTATATTACACCCCAGTCCTCTCTATATCACACCCCGATCCCTCTATATATTATACTCTGGTCCTCTATATATTACTCCCCGGTCCTCTATATATTACACCCCGGCCCTCTGTATATTACACCCCGGCCCTCTGTATATTACACTCCAGCCCTCTATATATTACACCCCGGCCCTCTATATATTACACCCCGGCCCTCTATATATTACACCCTGGCCCTCTATATATTACACCCCGGCCCTCTATATATTACACCCCGGTCATCTCTATATATTACACCCCGGTCATCTCTATATCACACCCCGATCCCTCTATATATTACACCCCGGCCCTCTATATATTACACCCCGGCCCTCTATATATTACACCCCGGCCCTCTATATATTACACCCCCGCCCTCTATATATTACACCCCGGTCCTCTATATATCACACCCCGATCCCTCTATATATTATACTCCGGTCCTCTATATATTACACCCCGGCCCTCTATATATTACACCCCGGTCCTCTATATAATACACCCCGGCCCTCTGTATATCACACCCCGGTCCTCTATATATTACACCCCGGCCCTCTGTATATTATTATTATTGGCCTGCCACTTCTGGGCTTAACAAGAACTGTCCCTGTGGTCTTCCATTTCCTTACTATGTTCCTCACAGTGGAAACTGACAGGTTAAATCTCTGAGACAACGTTTTGTATCCTTCCCCTGAACAACTATGTTGAACAATCTTTGTTTTCAGATCATTTGAGAGTTGTTTTGAGTAGCCCATGATGCCACTCTTCAGAGGAGATTCAAATAGTAGAAAAACTTGCAATTGGCCACCTTAAATACCTTTTCTTATGATTGGATACATCTGGCTATGAAGTTCAAAGCTCACTGAGGTTACAAAACCAATTTTGTGCTTCAGTAAGTCAGTAAAAAGTAGTTAGGAGTATTCAAATCAATAAAATGATAAGGGTGCCCATACTTTTGCACCGGTCAAATTTTGGTTTAATGCATATTGCACATTTTCTGTTAGTACAATAAACCTCATTTCAATCCTGAAATATTACTGTGTCCATCAGTTATTAGATATATCAAACTGAAATGGCTGCTGCAAACACCAAAATATTTAGAACTAAAAATGATTAAGATTAATAGGGGTGCCCAAACTTTTTCATAGGACTGTATATATCACACCCCAGCCCTCTCTATATTACACCCCGGCCCTCTATATATTACACCTGGGCCTTCTATATATTACACCCCGGTCCTCTATATATTACACCCCGGCCCTCTATATATCACACCCCGGCCCTCTATATATTACACCCTGGCCCTCTATATATTACACCTGGGCCTTCTATATATTACACCCCGGCCTTCTATATATTACACCCCGGCCTTCTATATATCACACCCCAGCCCTCTCTATATTACACCCTGGCCCTCTATATATTACACCCCGGCACGCTATATATTACACTTGGGCCTTCTATATATCACACCCCGGCCCTCTGTATATTACACCCCGGTCCTCTATATATTACACCCTGGCCCTCTATATATTACACCTGGGCCTTCTATATATTACACCCCGGCCCTCTATATATTACACCCTGGCCCTCTATATATTACACCCTGGCCCTCTATATATTACACCCTGGCCCTCTATATATTACACCTGGGCCTTCTATATATTACACCCCGGCCCTCTCTTGTACATTTCTCTACGCTCGGCCTTCGGCTCATTCATCACAATAAGAATCTGTTCATTGATTAGAAAATTAGGATGTAAAATGAAACGGCCCCTCAGATAGAATTATTATCCTGATTTATTCCCAGGAGACGTCTCATTGTCCGTACAATGTAATCACCAAACTGACTGATCTAGTAACCCCTGAACGCCCGGTTACCCTCGTGTGCTCCCCGCAGCAGCACTGTTATCTGCCCCATATACCACACATATAATACACAGGGCAGCCTGGCCATTGTATCTAGAAGCCTGGCCAAATGTCATCTTATGGTTACAGTGCGGTGACGCTATACACAGGACCCAGAGCAATGGCACACCATACCACATGTCCATGTAAGATCGGGGGTCCTAAGGTCTGTCCGCACTGAGACAACAGCAGTCTGGGGTAAAAGGAAATGATTGGGGAGGGGCTGACTATAATGTACAGGAGTAATGACCGGAAGTCCTGGAGGATCCCAAATCCCGGCCCTGTCCTCACATTGATCATTCTATAGGACACTCGTCATCGGTGATCTGCTCACAGCCTGACGTAGAGTCACTGATCTCAATGTCACGACATCTCCACTCTCTGAAGCTGCCCTCTGTTACCTGCAGCCCTCACAGCAGCGCTCCATTACCTGCAGCTGCTCTCCACTCTCTGAAGCTGCCCTCTGTTACCTGCAGCCCTCACAGCAGCGCTCCATTACCTGCAGCTGCTCTCCACTCTCTGAAGCTGCCCTCTGCTACCTGCAGCCCCCACAGCAGCGCTCCATTACCTGCAGCTGCTCTCCACTCTCTGAAGCTGCCCTCTGCTACCTGCAGCCCCCACAGCAGCGCTCCATTACCTGCAGCTGCTCTCCACTCTCTGAAGCTGCCCTCTGCTACCTGCAGCCCCCACAGCAGCGCTCCATTACCTGCAGCTGCTCTCCACTCTCTGAAGCTGCCCTCTGCTACCTGCAGCCCCCACAGCAGCGCTCCATTACCTGCAGCTGCTCTCCACTCTCTGAAGCTGCCCTCTGCTACCTGCAGCCCTCACAGCAGCGCTCCATTACCTGCAGCTGCTCTCCACTCTCTGAAGCTGCCCTCTGTTACCTGCAGCCCTCACAGCAGCGCTCCAGTACCTGCAGCTGCTCTCCAATCTCTGAAGCTGCCCTCTGCTACCTGCAGCCCTCACAGCAGCGCTCCATTACCTGCAGCTGCTCTCCACTCTCTGAAGCTGCCCTCTGCTACCTGCAGCCCTCACAGCAGCGCTCCATTACCTGCAGCTGCTCTCCACTCTCTGAAGCTGCCCTCTGCTACCTGCAGCCCCCACAGCAGCGCTCCATTACCTGCAGCTGCTCTCCACTCTCTGAAGCTGCCCTCTGCTACCTGCAGCCCTCACAGCAGCGCTCCATTACCTGCAGCTGCTCTCCACTCTCTGAAGCTGCCCTCTGCTACCTGCAGCCCCCACAGCAGCGCTCCATTACCTGCAGCTGCTCTCCACTCTCTGAAGCTGCCCTCTGCTACCTGCAGCCCCCACAGCAGCGCTCCATTACCTGCAGCTGCTCTCCACTCTCTGAAGCTGCCCTCTGCTACCTGCAGCCCCCACAGCAGCGCTCCATTACCTGCAGCTGCTCTCCACTCTCTGAAGCTGCCCTCTGCTACCTGCAGCCCTCACAGCAGCGCTCCATTACCTGCAGCTGCTCTCCACTCTCTGAAGCTGCCCTCTGCTACCTGCAGCCCCCACAGCAGCGCTCCATTACCTGCAGCTGCTCTCCACTCTCTGAAGCTGCCCTCTGCTACCTGCAGCCCTCACAGCAGCGCTCCATTACCTGCAGCTGCTCTCCACTCTGTGAAGCTGCCCTCTGCTACCTGCAGCCCCCACAGCAGCGCTCCATTACCTGCAGCTGCTCTCCACTCTCTGAAGCTGCCCTCTGCTACCTGCAGCCCTCACAGCAGCGCTCCATTACCTGCAGCTGCTCTCCACTCTCTGAAGCTGCCCTCTGCTACCTGCAGCCCCCACAGCAGCGCTCCATTACCTGCAGCTGCTCTCCACTCTCTGAAGCTGCCCTCTGCTACCTGCAGCCCCCACAGCAGCGCTCCATTACCTGCAGCTGCTCTCCACTCTCTGAAGCTGCCCTCTGCTACCTGCAGCCCCCACAGCAGCGCTCCATTACCTGCAGCTGCTCTCCACTCTCTGAAGCTGCCCTCTGCTACCTGCAGCCCCCACAGCAGCGCTCCATTACCTGCAGCTGCTCTCCACTCTCTGAAGCTGCCCTCTGCTACCTGCAGCCCCCACAGCAGCGCTCCATTACCTGCAGCTGCTCTCCACTCTCTGAAGCTGCCCTCTGCTACCTGCAGCCCCCACAGCAGCGCTCCATTACCTGCAGCTGCTCTCCACTCTCTGAAGCTGCCCTCTGCTACCTGCAGCCCCCACAGCAGCGCTCCATTACCTGCAGCTGCTCTCCACTCTCTGAAGCTGCCCTCTGCTACCTGCAGCCCCCACAGCAGCGCTCCATTACCTGCAGCTGCTCTCCACTCTCTGAAGCTGCCCTCTGCTACCTGCAGCCCTCACAGCAGCGCTCCATTACCTGCAGCTGCTCTCCACTCTCTGAAGCTGCCCTCTGTTACCTGCAGCCCTCACAGCAGCGCTCCATTACCTGCAGCTGCTCTCCAATCTCTGAAGCTGCCCTCTGCTACCTGCAGCCCTCACAGCAGCGCTCCATTACCTGCAGCTGCTCTCCACTCTCTGAAGCTGCCCTCTGCTACCTGCAGCCCTCACAGCAGCGCTCCATTACCTGCAGCTGCTCTCCACTCTCTGAAGCTGCCCTCTGCTACCTGCAGCCCCCACAGCAGCGCTCCATTACCTGCAGCTGCTCTCCACTCTCTGAAGCTGCCCTCTGCTACCTGCAGCCCTCACAGCAGCGCTCCATTACCTGCAGCTGCTCTCCACTCTCTGAAGCTGCCCTCTGCTACCTGCAGCCCCCACAGCAGCGCTCCATTACCTGCAGCTGCTCTCCACTCTCTGAAGCTGCCCTCTGCTACCTGCAGCCCCCACAGCAGCGCTCCATTACCTGCAGCTGCTCTCCACTCTCTGAAGCTGCCCTCTGCTACCTGCAGCCCCCACAGCAGCGCTCCATTACCTGCAGCTGCTCTCCACTCTCTGAAGCTGCCCTCTGCTACCTGCAGCCCTCACAGCAGCGCTCCATTACCTGCAGCTGCTCTCCACTCTCTGAAGCTGCCCTCTGCTACCTGCAGCCCCCACAGCAGCGCTCCATTACCTGCAGCTGCTCTCCACTCTCTGAAGCTGCCCTCTGCTACCTGCAGCCCTCACAGCAGCGCTCCATTACCTGCAGCTGCTCTCCACTCTGTGAAGCTGCCCTCTGCTACCTGCAGCCCCCACAGCAGTGCTCCATTACCTGCAGCTGCTCTCCACTCTCTGAAGCTGCCCTCTGCTACCTGCAGCCCTCACAGCAGCGCTCCATTACCTGCAGCTGCTCTCCACTCTCTGAAGCTGCCCTCTGCTACCTGCAGCCCCCACAGCAGCGCTCCATTACCTGCAGCTGCTCTCCACTCTCTGAAGCTGCCCTCTGCTACCTGCAGCCCCCACAGCAGCGCTCCATTACCTGCAGCTGCTCTCCACTCTCTGAAGCTGCCCTCTGCTACCTGCAGCCCCCACAGCAGCGCTCCATTACCTGCAGCTGCTCTCCACTCTCTGAAGCTGCCCTCTGCTACCTGCAGCCCCCACAGCAGCGCTCCATTACCTGCAGCTGCTCTCCACTCTCTGAAGCTGCCCTCTGCTACCTGCAGCCCCCACAGCAGCGCTCCATTACCTGCAGCTGCTCTCCACTCTCTGAAGCTGCCCTCTGCTACCTGCAGCCCCCACAGCAGCGCTCCATTACCTGCAGCTGCTCTCCACTCTCTGAAGCTGCCCTCTGCTACCTGCAGCCCCCACAGCAGCGCTCCATTACCTGCAGCTGCTCTCCACTCTCTGAAGCTGCCCTCTGCTACCTGCAGCCCCCACAGCAGCGCTCCATTACCTGCAGCTGCTCTCCACTCTCTGAAGCTGCCCTCTGCTACCTGCAGCCCCCACAGCAGCGCTCCATTACCTGCAGCTGCTCTCCACTCTCTGAAGCTGCCCTCTGCTACCTGCAGCCCCCACAGCAGCGCTCCATTACCTGCAGCTGCTCTCCACTCTCTGAAGCTGCCCTCTGCTACCTGCAGCCCCCACAGCAGCGCTCCATTACCTGCAGCTGCTCTCCACTCTCTGAAGCTGCCCTCTGCTACCTGCAGCCCCCACAGCAGCGCTCCATTACCTGCAGCTGCTCTCCACTCTCTGAAGCTGCCCTCTGCTACCTGCAGCCCCCACAGCAGCGCTCCATTACCTGCAGCTGCTCTCCACTCTCTGAAGCTGCCCTCTGCTACCTGCAGCCCTCACAGCAGCGCTCCATTACCTGCAGCTGCTCTCCACTCTCTGAAGCTGCCCTCTGTTACCTGCAGCCCTCACAGCAGCGCTCCATTACCTGCAGCTGCTCTCCAATCTCTGAAGCTGCCCTCTGCTACCTGCAGCCCTCACAGCAGCGCTCCATTACCTGCAGCTGCTCTCCACTCTCTGAAGCTGCCCTCTGCTACCTGCAGCCCTCACAGCAGCGCTCCATTACCTGCAGCTGCTCTCCACTCTCTGAAGCTGCCCTCTGCTACCTGCAGCCCCCACAGCAGCGCTCCATTACCTGCAGCTGCTCTCCACTCTCTGAAGCTGCCCTCTGCTACCTGCAGCCCTCACAGCAGCGCTCCATTACCTGCAGCTGCTCTCCACTCTCTGAAGCTGCCCTCTGCTACCTGCAGCCCCCACAGCAGCGCTCCATTACCTGCAGCTGCTCTCCACTCTCTGAAGCTGCCCTCTGCTACCTGCAGCCCCCACAGCAGCGCTCCATTACCTGCAGCTGCTCTCCACTCTCTGAAGCTGCCCTCTGCTACCTGCAGCCCCCACAGCAGCGCTCCATTACCTGCAGCTGCTCTCCACTCTCTGAAGCTGCCCTCTGCTACCTGCAGCCCTCACAGCAGCGCTCCATTACCTGCAGCTGCTCTCCACTCTCTGAAGCTGCCCTCTGCTACCTGCAGCCCCCACAGCAGCGCTCCATTACCTGCAGCTGCTCTCCACTCTCTGAAGCTGCCCTCTGCTACCTGCAGCCCTCACAGCAGCGCTCCATTACCTGCAGCTGCTCTCCACTCTGTGAAGCTGCCCTCTGCTACCTGCAGCCCCCACAGCAGCGCTCCATTACCTGCAGCTGCTCTCCACTCTCTGAAGCTGCCCTCTGCTACCTGCAGCCCTCACAGCAGCGCTCCATTACCTGCAGCTGCTCTCCACTCTCTGAAGCTGCCCTCTGCTACCTGCAGCCCCCACAGCAGCGCTCCATTACCTGCAGCTGCTCTCCACTCTCTGAAGCTGCCCTCTGCTACCTGCAGCCCCCACAGCAGCGCTCCATTACCTGCAGCTGCTCTCCACTCTCTGAAGCTGCCCTCTGCTACCTGCAGCCCCCACAGCAGCGCTCCATTACCTGCAGCTGCTCTCCACTCTCTGAAGCTGCCCTCTGCTACCTGCAGCCCCCACAGCAGCGCTCCATTACCTGCAGCTGCTCTCCACTCTCTGAAGCTGCCCTCTGCTACCTGCAGCCCTCACAGCAGCGCTCCATTACCTGCAGCTGCTCTCCACTCTCTGAAGCTGCCCTCTGCTACCTGCAGCCCCCACAGCAGCGCTCCATTACCTGCAGCTGCTCTCCACTCTCTGAAGCTGCCCTCTGCTACCTGCAGCCCCCACAGCAGCGCTCCATTACCTGCAGCTGCTCTCCACTCTCTGAAGCTGCCCTCTGCTACCTGCAGCCCCCACAGCAGCGCTCCATTACCTGCAGCTGCTCTCCACTCTCTGAAGCTGCCCTCTGCTACCTGCAGCCCCCACAGCAGCGCTCCATTACCTGCAGCTGCTCTCCACTCTCTGAAGCTGCCCTCTGCTACCTGCAGCCCTCACAGCAGCGCTCCATTACCTGCAGCTGCTCTCCACTCTCTGAAGCTGCCCTCTGCTACCTGCAGCCCCCACAGCAGCGCTCCATTACCTGCAGCTGCTCTCCACTCTCTGAAGCTGCCCTCTGCTACCTGCAGCCCTCACAGCAGCGCTCCATTACCTGCAGCTGCTCTCCACTCTCTGAAGCTGCCCTCTGCTACCTGCAGCCCCCACAGCAGCGCTCCATTACCTGCAGCTGCTCTCCACTCTCTGAAGCTGCCCTCTGCTACCTGCAGCCCCCACAGCAGCGCTCCATTACCTGCAGCTGCTCTCCACTCTCTGAAGCTGCCCTCTGCTACCTGCAGCCCTCACAGCAGCGCTCCATTACCTGCAGCTGCTCTCCACTCTCTGAAGCTGCCCTCTGCTACCTGCAGCCCCCACAGCAGCGCTCCATTACCTGCAGCTGCTCTCCACTCTCTGAAGCTGCCCTCTGCTACCTGCAGCCCTCACAGCAGCGCTCCATTACCTGCAGCTGCTCTCCACTCTCTGAAGCTGCCCTCTGCTACCTGCAGCCCCCACAGCAGCGCTCCATTACCTGCAGCTGCTCTCCACTCTCTGAAGCTGCCCTCTGCTACCTGCAGCCCCCACAGCAGCGCTCCATTACCTGCAGCTGCTCTCCACTCTCTGAAGCTGCCCTCTGCTACCTGCAGCCCCCACAGCAGCGCTCCATTACCTGCAGCTGCTCTCCACTCTCTGAAGCTGCCCTCTGCTACCTGCAGCCCCCACAGCAGCGCTCCATTACCTGCAGCTGCTCTCCACTCTCTGAAGCTGCCCTCTGCTACCTGCAGCCCTCACAGCAGCGCTCCATTACCTGCAGCTGCTCTCCACTCTCTGAAGCTGCCCTCTGCTACCTGCAGCCCCCACAGCAGCGCTCCATTACCTGCAGCTGCTCTCCACTCTCTGAAGCTGCCCTCTGCTACCTGCAGCCCTCACAGCAGCGCTCCATTACCTGCAGCTGCTCTCCACTCTCTGAAGCTGCCCTCTGCTACCTGCAGCCCCCACAGCAGCGCTCCATTACCTGCAGATGCTCTCCACTCTCTGAAGCTGCCCTCTGCTACCTGCAGTCCCCACAGCAGCGCTCCATTACCTGCAGCTGCTCTCCACTCTCTGAAGCTGCCCTCTGCTACCTGCAGCCCCCACAGCAGTGCTCCATTACCTGCAGCTGCTCTCCACTCTCTGAAGCTGCCCTCTGCTACCTGCAGTCCCCACAGCAGCGCTCCATTACCTGCAGCTGCTCTCCACTCTCTGAAGCTGCCCTCTGCTACCTGCAGCCCTCACAGCAGCGCTCCATTACCTGCAGCTGCTCTCCACTCTCTGAAGCTGCCCTCTGCTACCTGCAGCCCTCACAGCAGCGCTCCATTACCTGCAGCTGCTCTCCACTCTCTGAAGCTGCCCTCTGCTACCTGCAGCCCTCACAGCAGCGCTCCATTACCTGCAGCTGCTCTCCACTCTCTGAAGCTGCCCTCTGCTACCTGCAGCCCCCACAGCAGCGCTCCATTACCTGCAGCTGCTCTCCACTCTCTGAAGCTGCCCTCTGCTACCTGCAGCCCTCACAGCAGCGCTCCATTACCTGCAGCTGCTCTCCACTCTCTGAAGCTGCCCTCTGTTACCTGCAGCCCTCACAGCAGCGCTCCATTACCTGCAGCTGCTCTCCACTCTCTGAAGCTGCCCTCTGCTACCTGCAGCCCTCACAGCAGCGCTCCATTACCTGCAGCTGCTCTCCACTCTCTGAAGCTGCCCTCTGCTACCTGCAGCCCTCACAGCAGCGCTCCATTACCTGCAGCTGCTCTCCACTCTCTGAAGCTGCCCTCTGCTACCTGCAGCCACCACAGCAGCGCTCCATTACCTGCAGCTGCTCTCCACTCTCTGAAGCTGCCCTCTGCTACCTGCAGCCCTCACAGCAGCGCTCCATTACCTGCAGCTGCTCTCCACTCTCTGAAGCTGCCCTCTGCTACCTGCAGCCCTCACAGCAGCGCTCCATTACCTGCAGCTGCTCTCCACTCTCTGAAGCTGCCCTCTGCTACCTGCAGCCCCCACAGCAGCGCTCCATTACCTGCAGATGCTCTCCACTCTCTGAAGCTGCCCTCTGCTACCTGCAGTCCCCACAGCAGCGCTCCATTACCTGCAGCTGCTCTCCACTCTCTGAAGCTGCCCTCTGCTACCTGCAGCCCCCACAGCAGTGCTCCATTACCTGCAGCTGCTCTCCACTCTCTGAAGCTGCCCTCTGCTACCTGCAGTCCCCACAGCAGCGCTCCATTACCTGCAGCTGCTCTCCACTCTCTGAAGCTGCCCTCTGCTACCTGCAGCCCTCACAGCAGCGCTCCATTACCTGCAGCTGCTCTCCACTCTCTGAAGCTGCCCTCTGCTACCTGCAGCCCTCACAGCAGCGCTCCATTACCTGCAGCTGCTCTCCACTCTCTGAAGCTGCCCTCTGCTACCTGCAGCCCTCACAGCAGCGCTCCATTACCTGCAGCTGCTCTCCACTCTCTGAAGCTGCCCTCTGCTACCTGCAGCCCCCACAGCAGCGCTCCATTACCTGCAGCTGCTCTCCACTCTCTGAAGCTGCCCTCTGCTACCTGCAGCCCTCACAGCAGCGCTCCATTACCTGCAGCTGCTCTCCACTCTCTGAAGCTGCCCTCTGTTACCTGCAGCCCTCACAGCAGCGCTCCATTACCTGCAGCTGCTCTCCACTCTCTGAAGCTGCCCTCTGCTACCTGCAGCCCTCACAGCAGCGCTCCATTACCTGCAGCTGCTCTCCACTCTCTGAAGCTGCCCTCTGCTACCTGCAGCCCTCACAGCAGCGCTCCATTACCTGCAGCTGCTCTCCACTCTCTGAAGCTGCCCTCTGCTACCTGCAGCCCTCACAGCAGCGCTCCATTACCTGCAGCTGCTCTCCACTCTCTGAAGCTGCCCTCTGCTACCTGCAGCCCCCACAGCAGCGCTCCATTACCTGCAGATGCTCTCCACTCTCTGAAGCTGCCCTCTGCTACCTGCAGTCCCCACAGCAGCGCTCCATTACCTGCAGCTGCTCTCCACTCTCTGAAGCTGCCCTCTGCTACCTGCAGCCCCCACAGCAGTGCTCCATTACCTGCAGCTGCTCTCCACTCTCTGAAGCTGCCCTCTGCTACCTGCAGTCCCCACAGCAGCGCTCCATTACCTGCAGCTGCTCTCCACTCTCTGAAGCTGCCCTCTGCTACCTGCAGCCCTCACAGCAGCGCTCCATTACCTGCAGCTGCTCTCCACTCTCTGAAGCTGCCCTCTGCTACCTGCAGCCCTCACAGCAGCGCTCCATTACCTGCAGCTGCTCTCCACTCTCTGAAGCTGCCCTCTGCTACCTGCAGCCCTCACAGCAGCGCTCCATTACCTGCAGCTGCTCTCCACTCTCTGAAGCTGCCCTCTGCTACCTGCAGCCCCCACAGCAGCGCTCCATTACCTGCAGCTGCTCTCCACTCTCTGAAGCTGCCCTCTGCTACCTGCAGCCCTCACAGCAGCGCTCCATTACCTGCAGCTGCTCTCCACTCTCTGAAGCTGCCCTCTGTTACCTGCAGCCCTCACAGCAGCGCTCCATTACCTGCAGCTGCTCTCCACTCTCTGAAGCTGCCCTCTGCTACCTGCAGCCCTCACAGCAGCGCTCCATTACCTGCAGCTGCTCTCCACTCTCTGAAGCTGCCCTCTGCTACCTGCAGCCCTCACAGCAGCGCTCCATTACCTGCAGCTGCTCTCCACTCTCTGAAGCTGCCCTCTGCTACCTGCAGCCACCACAGCAGTGCTCCATTACCTGCAGATGCTCTCCACTCTCTGAAGCTGCCCTCTGCTACCTGCAGCCCTCACAGCAGCGCTCCATTACCTGCAGCTGCTCTCCACTCTCTGAAGCTGCCCTCTGCTACCTGCAGCCCCCACAGCAGCGCAGCAGTTCTCCACACCCTAAGCAGCTCTCCACTCTTTTCAGTTGTCTTCCACTCCCTGCATCAATTCCCCACTAACTGTGGCACCTTTCCTTTATTTTTAGCTGCTCTCCACCCCCTGATTTAGCCTGTCAATTTCTTCAGCAGCTCTCTATTCTTTTCAGCTGCTCTCCACTCCATGCAGTCACTCTTCACTCTCTGCATTAGCTCTTCCACTTTTCAGCTGCTCCCTACTCTCTGTAGATGCTCTCCACTATCTTTTCATCAGTTCATCACTCACTACACCATCTCTTCACTTTCTGCATCACTTCTCTGCTCTCTGCACTGTGCAGCTACTCTCCTTTCTCTGCAGCATCAGTTCTCCCCACCACTCTCTACAGCTGTTATTCAGTCTTTGCATTAGCTCTCCAGTCCCTGCAGAAGCCGTTCACTTTCAGTTACTCTCGGCTTCCTGCAACTACTATTCACTCCATGGAGCACATGTCTACACATCCCAACAGCTCTCCTCTCTCGACAGCTGACTTCCACTACTTGCAACTACTTTCTATTCCCTGCAGCAGCTCTTCACTCCCTGCAGGAGCTTTAGAGTCTCTGTAACTACTCTTTATTACCTGCATCTGCAATCCACTCTCTTAACCTGCTCTTTATTCTGTGCAGCTTCTCTCCACTCTCTATAGCTGCTCTATACTCCCTGCAGCAGCTTTCCAAGTTTTATGGTTTTCTAATCTCTGCAGTAGCTTTTACCTCTCTTCAGGAGCTTTCTACTCTCTATAGCTAGCCTCTACATCCTGGAGCTATAATCCACTCTCATAAGCTACTCTTTACCCTGTTCAGCTGCTCTCCACTATCTGTATCAGCTCTCCACTATCTGCTCTTTACTCCCTACTGCAGCTTTCTACTCTTTCAGCTGCTCTCCACTCCCCATAGAAGCTCTCCTTTCTTTTCAGCTACTCTCTACTCCCTGCAGCAGCTTTCCACTCTCTGCAGCAGCTCTCCACTTTTTTCAGCAGCTCTCCACTCCCTTCTTCAGGTCTTGATTCCATCGCCAGCTTTTCACCCTCTGCAGCAGCTCTGTGCACTGTACAGCTACTTTCCAATCGTTTTGTCTGCTCACAACAGCTCTCCACTATCTGCAACTGCTCGTGTTCCCTGCAATAGTTCTCTACTCTCTGGAGCAGCTCACGATTCTGCAACTTTTCTTCACTCCCTGCAGCTGCTCCTTACTTTCTTGAGCTGATCTCTACTACTTGCATCAGCTTTTCACTTTCTGCAGCAGCTCTCCTCTCTCTGAAGATGCTCTTTATTCTCTGCAGCAGCTTTCCACTCTCTATGGATGCTTTCTACTCCCTGCAGCAGCTCTTCACTTTCTACAGCAGCTTCCGACTCTTTGTAGTTTTCTTCACTCCTTGTATTAGTTTTCCACTCCTTGCATCATCCTTTCGCTCTCTATGACTGCTCTATACTCCCTGCCGCAGCTTTCCATTCTGTAAGGCTCTCTATTCTCTGAAGCAGCTTTGCAATCTCTATGGCTGCTGTTCACTCACTGTAGTTGCTCTTCACTCTCTGCAGAAACTTTTTGCTCTCTGTGGCTGCTCTCCACTTCCTGCATCAGATCTTCACTCGCTGCAGCAGCTTTCCACTTTCTATGGCTCCTCTTTACTCCCTACAGCAGCTTTCCACTCTCTATGGCTGCTGTCCACTTTCTGCAGTTCCTCTCCACTCCCTGTAGCTACTGTCCATTCCCTGCATCAGCTTTCCATTCCGTGCAGCATCTCTCTATTTCCTGAAGCTGCCCTCTACTCCCTACATTAGCTCATCACTTTCTGCAGCAGCTTGCCACTCTGGATGGCTGTTCTCCACTCCCTGAAGCAGCTCTTCACACTTTGCTGCAGCTTTCCACTCTCTACGGCTGCTCCTCACTCTCTGCAGTTGCTCTCCATTTCAAGCACCTTCTTTCCACTCCCTGCATCAGCTCCTGACTCTCTGGAGCAGTGTTCCACTCTCTATAACTCTGCTTTACTTACTGCAGCAACTTTTCACTCTCTATGGCTGCTGTCCACTTTCTGAAGTTGATCTCTACTCCCTACATCAGCTCATCACTTTCTGCAGCAGCTTGCCATTCTGGATGGCTGTTCTCCAGTCCCAGAAGCAGCTCTTCATTCTCTGCTGCAGCTTCCCAATCTCTACGACTCCTCTTTACTCCCTGCAGCAGCTTTCCACTCTCCATTGCTGCTCTCTGCAGTTGCTCTCCACTCTCTGCATCAGTCGGTGACTCTCTGGAGCAGTTGCTCTCCACTCTCTATGGCTACTTTCCACTCCCTGCACCCCCTTCCATCCTCTATGGCTACCCTACGCTCCCTGCACATGCTCTTCAGTCTCTGCAGCAGTTGCTCTCCACTCTCTATGGCTACTTTCCATTCTCTATGGCTACTTTCCACTCCCTGCACCCCCTTCCATCCTCTATGGCTACCCTACGCTCCCTGCACATGCTCTTCAGTCTCTGCAGCAGTTCTCTGGCTATTACAAGGGGCCGGACTGAGGTTTCCATTCCTCTTAATTACCCCTGCACTCACCTAATGGACTATATGGAATGGCCTTGTCCATAGATGATTCACAGAGGCCCATTTGCACAAAGTCTTCACATCACAACAATTCCGCTCACAACTCTGTCTGTCTCACATAGATGATAAAACTGATCAGTGAATATGACGGCGGCTGCAGGAACACGTCCACAGGTTCTCCAGGGTGGAAGTTTATCTTTCCGCTCACCAGACAAATCTTGACATAAGGAATATTATTACTTATTGGTGACCAACGTCAGGCTGGAGGATCTTAAACAGGATCTGACATCGAAAGGACTTTCCCGCTGATCAGAACAGACAAGCGAAGTCGATTCTCCCCCCACATCTGTCTCTGCACTCAACAGACTCAACACTGAGACAGAAAGCAGCCGAATCCCACCAAGGGCGATAAATCACACTTAGAGGTGAAGACTTCTGCACTCCTCCAAATGGTCGTCCTCCTGGAGAACTTCCTGATCGGAGTATGAAGGCGCCCTGTGTAAGACACTACAGGACCTTCCTTACAATCTGCTCCATATTAACCATTGTAGGACATCACGTGTCCGAGGAGAGAGTATAAACTTAAAGTAAAACCAATAAGAGAAGGACAAGGCCATAGACACGAACCAGCGTGAGATCACATATGTCACGTCTACCATCTTGTCTTCTCTATTTTTGATTGTCTCAGAGGTTATTTGGTATCTAGCGATCACTTTTCTCCATCTGGGAACTCTCCTATGTTCATGGTCAGCTGGACCTCCTCCAGTCAAACATCTCATGACCCAAGAGCTTACATCTCATGTTATATGTTATATGCATTTCTATCTTCCCAGTAATGATACAATGTAACAAGCGCAAGGTGAACCCCAAAATCTCCAGAAAACTGAGGTGATGGGGAAAACGCCCAATACTGGATCCAAGACGCTCCTTAAGGAGATCCGGCTGATTTGGGAAGTCTTACAGGCCAGGCTTTCTGGGGAAAAGCATCGAAATGACTGGAGGAGAAATAATCCGGATCCAAGAAGAGACGGAAGACGCGGCCAAGTGTGGGAAGACACGTCAGCGGTATTATATCCTCATTATAAGACTTGGAAGGTCACAATGTGTGTGTACATATATACAGTCCTATGAAAAAGTTTGGGCACCCCTATTAATCTTAATCATTTTTAGTTCTAAATATTTTGGTATTTGCAACAGCCATTTCAGTTTGATATATCTAATAACTGATGGACACAGTAATATTTCAGGATTGAAATGAGGTTTATTGTACTAACAGAAAATGTGCAATATGCATTAAACCAAAATTTGGATCGGACACTTCTACATAACGGGATGGATTGGATACTTCTATATAACGGGATGGATCGGATACTTGTATATAACGGGATGGATCGGATACTTGTATATAACGGGATGGATCGGACACTTCTATATAACGGGATGGCTCGGATACTTCTATATAACAGATGGATCGGATACGGACTAGCCCTATTATTAGAAATAGAATTTTTCCTATTAATGTGATTTTCGTTGACGTCGCCTTTGTATTAAGATAAAGTAATGAACTTATGATTACATTACGGTGACGTTCGCCATCTCGGTGTGCGGGAAAAGAAATCTGTTTTCAGAGCAAACACAGGCGGCCACGCTGCGCCCGGACACGGTCATCGGACAAAACTTTACAAGCGCCCGGGGCAATGACCGAAGCTTTCAGCACATTTTTTTCTAACATGAACCAGAATTCTTTAGAAAAAAAAAATTACGCAATAAAAAAGAAGAAGAAACAAACGCCAGTGTCAGGCTTGGGGCTGGGGGGTTATTATATAGTGTCAGGCTCGGGGCTGGAGGGTTATTATATAGTGTCAGGCTCGGGGCTGGAGGGTTATTATATAGTGTCAGGCTCGGGGCTGGGGGGTTATTATATAGTGTCAGGCTCGGGGCTGGAGGGTTATTATATAGTGTCAGGCTCGGGGCTGGGGGGTTATTATATAGTGTCAGGCTCGGGGCTGGGGGGTTATTATATAGTGTCAGGCTCGGGGCTGGAGGGTTATTATATAGTGTCAGGCTCGGGGCTGGAGGGTTATTATATAGTGTCAGGCTCGGGGCTGGAGGGTTATTATATAGTGTCAGGCTCGGGGCTGGGGGGTTATTATATAGTGTCAGGCTCGGGGCTGGAGGGTTATTATATAGTGTCAGGCTCGGGGCTGGAGGGTTATTATATAGTGTCAGGCTCGGGGCTGGGGGGTTATTATATAGTGTCAGGCTCGGGGCTGGAGGGTTATTATATAGTGTCAGGTTCAGGGCTGGAGGGTTATTATCCAGTGTCAGGCTCGGGGCTGGAGGGTTATTATATAGTGTCAGGCTCGGGGCTGGGGGGTTATTATATAGTGTCAGGCTCGGGGCTGGAGGGTTATTATATAGTGTCAGGCTCGGGGCTGGAGGGTTATTCTATAGTGTCAGGCTCGGGGCTGGAGGGTTATTATCCAGTGTCAGGCTCGGGGCTGGAGGGTTATTATATAGTGTCAGGCTCGGGGCTGGAGGGTTATTATATAGTGTCAGGCTCGGGGCTGGGGGGTTATTATATAGTGTCAGGCTCGGGGCTGGAGGGTTATTATATAGTGTCAGGCTCGGGGCTGGAGGGTTATTGTATAGTGTCAGGCTCGGGGCTGGAGGGTTATTATATAGCGTCAGGCTCGGGGCTGGAGGGTTATTATCCAGTGTCAGGCTCGGGGCTGGAGGGTTATTATATAGTGTCAGGCTCGGGGCTGGAGGGTTATTATATAGTGTCAGGCTCGGGGCTGGAGGGTTATTATATAGCGTCAGGCTCAGGGCTGGAGGGTTATTATCCAGTGTCAGGCTCGGGGCTGGAGGGTTATTATATAGTGTCAGGCTCGGGGCTGGAGGGTTATTATATAGCGTCAGGCTCAGGGCTGGAGGGTTATTATCCAGTGTCAGGCTCGGGGCTGGAGGGTTATTATATAGTGTCAGGCTCGGGGCTGGAGGGTTATTATATAGTGTCAGGCTCGGGGCTGGGGGGTTATTATATAGTGTCAGGCTCAGGGCTGGGGGGTTATTATATAGTGTCAGGCTCGGGGCTGGAGGGTTATTATCCAGTGTCAGGCTCGGGGCTGGGGGGTTATTATATAGTGTCAGGCTCGGGGCTGGGGGGTTATTATATAGTGTCAGGCTCAGGGCTGGAGGGTTATTATATAGTGTCAGGCTCGGGGCTGGGGGGTTATTATATAGTGTCAGGCTCGGGGCTGGAGGGTTATTATCCAGTGTCAGGCTCGGGGCTGGGGGGTTATTATATAGTGTCAGGCTCGGGGCTGGGGGGTTATTATATAGTGTCAGGCTCGGGGCTGGGGGGTTATTATATAGTGTCAGGCTCGGGGCTGGAGGGTTATTATCCAGTGTCAGGCTCGGGGCTGGAGGGTTATTATATAGTGTCAGGCTCGGGGCTGGGGGGTTATTATATAGTGTCAGGCTCGGGCCTGGGGGGTTATTATATAGTGTCAGGCTCGGGGCTGGAGGGTTATTATCCAGTGTCAGGCTCGGGGCTGGAGGGTTATTATATAGTGTCAGGCTTGGGGCTGTGGGGTTATTATATAGTGTCAGGCTCAGGGCTGGAGGGTTATTATATAGTGTTAGGCTTGGGGCTGGGGGGTTATTATATAGTGTCAGGCTCGGGGCTGGAGGGTTATTATATAGTGTCAGGCTCGGGGCTGGGGGGTTATTATATAGTGTCAGGCTCAGGGCTGGAGGGTTATTATATAGTGTCAGGCTCGGGGCTGGAGGGTTATTATATAGTGTCAGGCTCGGGGCTGGAGGGTTATTATATAGTGTCAGGCTCGGGGCTGGAGGGTTATTATCCAGTGTCAGGCTCGGGGCTGGAGGGTTATTATATAGTGTCAGGCTCGGGGCTGGAGGGTTATTATATAGCGTCAGGCTCAGGGCTGGAGGGTTATTATCCAGTGTCAGGCTCGGGGCTGGAGGGTTATTATCCAGTGTCAGGCTCGGGGCTAGAGGGTTATTATATAGTGTCAGGCTCAGGGCTGGGGGGTTATTATATAGTGTCAGGCTCAGGGCTGGAGGGTTATTATATAGCGTCAGGCTCAGGGCTGGAGGGTTATTATCCAGTGTCAGGCTCGGGGCTGGAGGGTTATTATATAGTGTCAGGCTCGGGGCTGGAGGGTTATTATATAGTGTCAGGCTCGGGGCTGGAGGGTTATTATATAGTGTCAGGCTCGGGGCTGGAGGGTTATTATATAGTGTCAGGCTCGGGGCTGGAGGGTTATTATATAGTGTCAGGCTCGGGGCTGGAGGGTTATTATATAGTGTCAGGCTCGGGGCTGGAGGGTTATTATATAGTGTCAGGCTCGGGGCTGGAGGGTTATTATATAGTGTCAGGCTCGGGGCTGGGGGGTTATTATATAGTGTCAGGCTCGGGGCTGGAGGGTTATTATATAGTGTCAGGCTCGGGGCTGGAGGGTTATTATATAGTGTCAGGCTCGGGGCTGGAGGGTTATTATATAGTGTCAGGCTCAGGGCTGGGGGGTTATTATATAGTGTCAGGCTCGGGGCTGGGGGGTTATTATATAGTGTCAGGCTCGGGGCTGGGGGGTTATTATCCAGTGTCAGGCTCGGGGCTAGAGGGTTATTATATAGTGTCAGGCTCAGGGCTGGGGGGTTATTATATAGTGTCAGGCTCAGGGCTGGAGGGTTATTATATAGTGTCAGGCTCGGGGCTGGGGGGTTATTATATAGCGTCAGGCTCGGGGCTGGAGGGTTATTATCCAGTGTCAGGCTCGGGGCTGGGGGGTTATTATATAGTGTCAGGGTCGGGGCTGGGGGGTTATTATATAGTGTCAGGCTCGGGGCTGGGGGGTTATTATATAGTGTCAGGCTCGGGGCTGGAGGGTTATTATCCAGTGTCAGGCTCGGGGCTGGAGGGTTATTATATAGTGTCAGGCTCGGGGCTGGGGGGTTATTATATAGTGTCAGGCTCGGGGCTGGGGGGTTATTATATAGTGTCAGGCTCGGGGCTGGGGGGTTATTATATAGTGTCAGGCTCAGGGCTGGAGGGTTATTATATAGTGTCAGGCTCAGGGCTGGAGGGTTATTATCCAGTGTCAGGCTCAGGGCTGGAGGGTTATTATATAGTGTCAGGCTCGGGGCTGGAGGGTTATTATCCAGTGTCAGGCTCGGGGCTGGAGGGTTATTATATAGTGTCAGGCTCAGGGCTGGAGGGTTATTATATAGTGTCAGGCTCGGGGCTGGGGGGTTATTATATAGTGTCAGGCTCAGGGCTGGAGGGTTATTATCCAGTGTCAGGCTCAGGGCTGGAGGGTTATTATCCAGTGTCAGGCTCAGGGCTGGAGGGTTATTATATAGTGTCAGGCTCGGGGCTGGAGGGTTATTATCCAGTGCCAGGCTCGGGGCTGGAGGGTTATTATATAGTGTCAGGCTCGGGGCTGGAGGGTTATTATCCAGTGTCAGGCTCGGGGCTGGAGGGTTATTATATAGTGTCAGGCTCGGGGCTGGAGGGTTATTATCCAGTGTCAGGCTCGGGGCTGGAGGGTTATTATCCAGTGTCAGGCTCGGGGCTGGAGGGTTATTATATAGTGTCAGGCTCGGGGCTGGAGGGTTATTATATAGTGTCAGGCTCGGGGCTGGAGGGTTATTATCCAGTGTCAGGCTCGGGGCTGGAGGGTTATTATATAGTGTCAGGCTCGGGGCTGGAGGGTTATTATCCAGTGTCAGGCTCGGGGCTGGAGGGTTATTATCCAGTGTCAGGCTCGGGGCTGGAGGGTTATTATATAGTGTCAGGCTCGGGGCTGGAGGGTTATTATATAGTGTCAGGCTCGGGGCTGGAGGGTTATTATCCAGTGTCAGGCTCGGGGCTGGAGGGTTATTATATAGTGTCAGGCTCGGGGCTGGAGGGTTATTATATAGTGTCAGGCTCAGGGCTGGAGGGTTATGATCTGGTCTATTCCGTTACCGCATGTTAATATGTTAATCATTGGAATTCTCGTATTTTCCGGCCAGGCACGAGATGCGACGCTCTAATCCGCTGCCATTCATTATTTTAATTAGCCAGAATCTCTGGGCGACAGAGCTAACAATCCCCCGAACACATCAATCAATGCGGCCACTTCCCGCTGCGATCGGCTCAATTCCACTATTTTACATTATTTGACGCGAAGGGAAAAAAAAAATCATTAAAACAATTTAACGAAATGAAAAGAGTTGATGGAACGAAATCATCATGTTAATAAAAAGTGACGGGTTAGTGGGGCGCGACCCCTGGGGGAGGGGACCCTAATTATACTGAATTATTGATACCTGCAGATTTACGCTCATTGTATCCGACTCTTTATTGGGATTTTTATTTAGCTTTTTTTTTTTTTTCGCTGAGAATTTTCTAAAACTTACATTAATCCAAAAGATTTCCTTTTATTTTTCGGGGATTTTCGTCAGGGATTTCGTTGTCTCCGGTTTTAAGGGATTTTTTTTTTCTTCTCCAGACTTTTTATACCCCTGTAAAGTTGGGTGAGATCTTCCCAGAAAGCAGGCGGTTATGAGTCACATGTATGTGTGGTATGGGCAGCGCAGGGGGAGGGGGACGCCAGCGCTCAGAGCCTTGTTTACTAACACGGTATAGACTTTACCTGCCGCCGAGGCGCAAAACCTGATCTTTGGCCGCTTTAGTATTTATATAACGGCACAATAAAGAATTAATAGATAAGAGATGACATAGGACACAGATATCATGGAGTATAAAGTGCAGACGCATACACTGTATACACGGCACCCCTACACCCCACATACATTCATATGTCTAGGCACAGCACCCCCGGAATTACCAAAAAATACACAATGACCCAAGACATGAATCAGGAATACGCAGCACAGACCCAGAACCTCACCCCACCGGACCCAGGAATACGCAGCACCCCCTGTACAGACCCAGAACCTCACCCCACCGGACCCAGGAATACGCAGCACCCCCTGTACAGACCCAGAACCTCACCCCACTGATCCAGGAATACGCAGCACCCCCTGTACAGACCCAGAACCTCACCCCACCGGACCCAGGAATACGCAGCACCCCCTGTACAGACCCAGGAATACGCAGCACCCCCTGTACAGACCCAAAACCTCACCCCACCTGACCCAGGAATACGCAGCACCCCCTGTACAGACCCAGAACCTCACCCCACCTGACCCAGGAATACGCAGCACCCCCTGTACAGACCCAGAACCTCACCCCACCGGACCCAGGAATACGCAGCACCCCCTGTACAGACCCAGAACCTCACCCCACCTGACCCAGGAATACGCAGCACCCCATGTACAGACCCAGAACCTCACCCCACCGGACCCAGGAATACGCAGCACCCCCTGTACAGACCCAGAACCTCACCCCACCTGACCCAGGAATACGCAGCACCCCCTGTACAGACCCAGAACCTCACCCCACCGGACCCAGGAATACGCAGCACCCCCTGTACAGACCCAGAACCTCACCCCACCTGACCCAGGAATACGCAGCACCCCATGTACAGACCCAGAACCTCACCCCACTGATCCAGGAATACGCAGCACCCCCTGTACAGACCCAGAACCTCACCCCACCTGACCCAGGAATACGCAGCACCCCCTGTACAGACCCAGAACCTCACCCCACCTGACCCAGGAATACGCAGCACCCCCTGTACAGACCCAGAACCTCACCCCACCGGACCCAGGAATACGCAGCACCCCCTGTACAGACCCAGGAATACGCAGCACCCCCTGTACAGACCCAGAACCTCACCCCACCGGACCCAGGAATACGCAGCACCCCCTGTACAGACCCAGAACCTCACCCCACTGACCCAGGAATACACAGCACCCCCTGTACAGACCCAGAACCTCACCCCACTGACCCAGGAATACACAGCACCCCCTGTACAGACCCAGAACCTCACCCCACCGGACCCAGGAATACGCAGCACCCCCTGTACAGACCCAGAACCTCACCCCACTGACCCAGGAATACACAGCACCCCCTGTACAGACCCAGAACCTCACCCCACTGATCCAGGAATACGCAGCACCCCCTGTACAGACCCAGAACCTCACCCCACCGGACCCAGGAATACGCAGCACCCCCTGTACAGACCCAGAACATAACCCCACCGGACCCAGGAATATGCAGCACCCCCTGTACAGACCCAGAACATAACCCCACCGGACCCAGGAATACTCAGCACCCCCTGTACAGACCCAGAACCTCACCCCACTGACCCAGGAATACTCAGCACCCCCTGTACAGACCCAGAACCTCACCCCACTGACCCAGGAATACGCAGCACCCCCTGTACAGACCCAGAACCTCATCCCACTGACCCAGGAATACGCAGCACCCCCTGTACAGACCCAGAACCTCACCCCACTGACCCAGGAATACGCAGCACCCCCTGTACAGACCCAGGAATACGCAGCACCCCCTGTACAGACCCAGAACCTCACCCCACCGGACCCAGGAATACGCAGCACCCCTGTACAGACCCAGAACCTCACCCCACTGACCCAGGAATACGCAGCACCCCCTGTACAGACCCAGAACCTCACCCCACCTGACCCAGGAATACGCAGCACCCCCTGTACAGACCCAGAACCTCACCCCACCGGACCCAGGAATACGCAGCACCCCCTGTACAGACCCAGGAATACGCAGCACCCCCTGTACAGACCCAGAACCTCACCCCACCGGACCCAGGAATACACAGCACCCCCTGTACAGACCCAGAACCTCACCCCACCGGACCCAGGAATACGCAGCACCCCCTGTACAGACCCAGAACCTCACCCCACTGACCCAGGAATACACAGCACCCCCTGTACAGACCCAGAACCTCACCCCACCGGACCCAGGAATACGCAGCACCCCCTGTACAGACCCAGAACCTCACCCCACCGGACCCAGGAATACGCAGCACCCCCTGTACAGACCCAGAACCTCACCCCACTGACCCAGGAATACACAGCACCCCCTGTACAGACCCAGAACCTCACCCCACTGACCCAGGAATACACAGCACCCCCTGTACAGACCCAGAACCTCACCCCACTGACCCAGGAATACGCAGCACCCCCTGTACAGACCCAGAACCTCACCCCACCGGACCCAGGAATACGCAGCACCCCCTGTACAGACCCAGGAATACGCAGCACCCCCTGTACAGACCCAGAACATAACCCCACCGGACCCAGGAATATGCAGCACCCCCTGTACAGACCCAGAACCTCACCCCACCTGACCCAGGAATACGCAGCACCCCCTGTACAGACCCAGAACCTCATCCCACTGACCCAGGAATACGCAGCACCCCCTGTACAGACCCAGAACCTCACCCCACTGACCCAGGAATACGCAGCACCCCCTGTACAGACCCAGAACCTCACCCCACTGACCCAGGAATACGCAGCACCCCCTGTACAGACCCAGAACCTCACCCCACCGGACCCAGGAATACGCAGCACCCTAAGATACTACCTAAAAATATACAGCACCTCTAGGACTCCAGGACGTATATAAGATACAGAGCGTTCTCCTTATGTATAGATCGTGACCCCTATAATATGATCCCAGGACATGACCCAGGAACATGCAGCCCCCCCTGGAAACACATAGCGCAGAAAGGAAGATACAAGTGCAGCATATCAGAGAGAACAACACCCCAAAACCTGAGCAGGGTATACACAACACCCCAAGACATGTCCCAGAAATATACAGAGCCCCAAGTTATGACCTAAAAATACACAGCAGCCTGTATACTTACACGGACCCCATATACATTACCACAGGACATGATCCACAGTATACACCCCCCCCCCCCCCTCCCCAAATAGTGATCAGGAAACACAGAAACTCCAACACAGATACTACAAAACATAGAGCGCTGCGAAGGCGCGAGACCCCGGGACATGACCCAAAGCACCACCTGCACCTAGAGGAGCCCAGCACATGACCTGTATATACACACAGGACCCCTATAATCAGAAGACCCCAGATCATGTCCTGTATATACACAGGACCCCTATAATCAGAAGACCCCAACACATGACCTGTATATACACAGGACCCCTATACTCAGAAGACCCCAGATCATGTCCTGTATATACACAGGACCCCTATAATCAGAAGACCCCAACACATGACCTGTATATACACAGGACCCCTATACTCAGAAGACCCCAGATCATGTCCTGTATATACACAGAACCCCTATACGCAGAAGACCCCAGCACATGACCTGTATATACACACAGGACCCCTATAATCAGAAGACCCCAGATCATGTCCTGTATATACACAGAACCCCTATACGCAGAAGACCCCAGCACATGACCTGTATATACACAGGACTCCCTATAATCAGAAGACCCCAACACATGACCTGTATATACACAGGACCCCTATAATCAGAAGACCCCAGCACATGACCTGTATATACACAGGACCCCTATAATCAGAAGACCCCAGCACATGACCTGTATATACACAGGACTCCCTATAATCAGAAGACCCCAGCACATGACCTGTATATACACAGGACCCCTATAATCAGAAGACCCCAGCACATGACCTGTATATACACAGGACCCCTATAATCAGAAGACCCCAACTCATGCCCTGTATACACACAGGACCCCTATAATCAGAAGACCCCAGCTCATGCCCTGTATATACACAGGACCCCTATAATCAGAAGACCCCAACACATGACCTGTACTCGGGAACCCCTGTATCCAGAAGACCCCAGCTCATGACCTGTATATACTCAGGACTCCCTATACGCAGGAGACCCCAACACATGACCTGTATATACACAGGACCCCTATAATCAGAAGACCCCAGCACATGACCTGTATATACACAGGACCCCTATAATCAGAAGACCCCAGCACATGACCTGTATATACACAGGACCCCTATAATCAGAAGACCCCAGCACATGACCTGTATATACACAGGACCCCTATAATCAGAAGACCCCAGCTCATGCCCTGTATACACACAGGACCCCCTGTACTCAGAAGACCCCAGCACATGACCTGTATATACACAGGACCCCTATAATCAGAAGACCCCAGATCATGTCCTGTATATACACAGGACTCCCTATACGCAGAAGACCCCAACACATGACCTGTATATACACAGGACCCCTATACTCAGAAGACCCCAGATCATGTCCTGTATATACACAGGACTCCCTATACGCAGAAGACCCCAGCACATGACCTGTATATACACAGGACCCCTATAATCAGAAGACCCCAACACATGACCTGTATATACACAGGACCCCTATAATCAGAAGACCCCAACACATGACCTGTATATACACAGGACCCCTATAATCAGAAGACCCCAGCACATGACCTGTATATACACAGGACCCCTATAATCAGAAGACCCCAACACATGACCTGTATATACACAGGACCCCTATAATCAGAAGACCCCAGCACATGACCTGTATATACACAGGACCCCTATACTCAGAAGACCCCAGCACATGACCTGTATATACACAGGACCCCTATACTCAGAAGACCCCAGATCATGTCCTGTATATACACAGGACCCCTATACTCAGAAGACCCCAGATCATGTCCTGTATATACACAGGACCCCCTGTACTCAGAAGACCCCAGCACATGACCTGTATATACACAGGACCCCTATAATCAGAAGACCCCAACACATGACCTGTATATACACAGGACCCCTATAATCAGAAGACCCCAACTCATGCCCTGTATACACACAGGACCCCTATAATCAGAAGACCCCAACACATGACCTGTATATACACAGGACCCCTATAATCAGAAGACCCCAACTCATGCCCTGTATACACACAGGACCCCTATAATCAGAAGACCCCAACACATGACCTGTATATACACAGGACCCCTATAATCAGAAGACCCCAGCACATGACCTGTATATACACAGGACCCCTATAATCAGAAGACCCCAGATCATGTCCTGTATATACTCAGGACTCCCTATACGCAGAAGACCCCAGCTCATGCCCTGTATATACACACTGTACCCCTATAATCAGAAGACCCCCAACACATGACCTGTATATACACAGGACCCCTATAATCAGAAGACCCCAGCTCATGACCTGTATATACACAGGACCCCCTGTACTCAGAAGACCCCAGCACATGACCTGTATATACACAGGACCCCTATACTCAGAAGACCCCAGCTCATGCCCTGTATATACACAGGACCCCTATAATCAGAAGACCCCAACTCATGCCCTGTATACACACAGGTCCCCTATAATCAGAAGACCCCCAACACATGACCTGTATATACACAGGACCCCTATAATCAGAAGACCCCAGATCATGTCC
The DNA here is from genome assembly GCF_031893055.1 of Leptodactylus fuscus. Lineage (NCBI taxonomy): Eukaryota > Metazoa > Chordata > Amphibia > Anura > Leptodactylidae > Leptodactylus > Leptodactylus fuscus. Next base: position 4,450,422 of record NC_134265.1, on the reverse strand, counting down.
TGTATATACACAGGACCCCCTGTACCCAGAAGACCCCAGCACATGACCTGTATATACACAGGACCCCTATAATCAGAAGACCCCAACTCATGCCCTGTATATACACAGGACCCCTATAATCAGAAGACCCCAGCTCATGCCCTGTATACACACAGGACCCCCTGTACTCAGAAGACCCCAGCACATGCCCTGTATATACACAGGACCCCTATAATCAGAAGACCCCAGCACATGCCCTGTATATACACAGGACTCCTACAATCAGAAGACCCCAGCACATGACCTGTATATACACAGGACCCCCTGTACTCAGAAGACCCCAGCACATGTCCTGTATACACAGAGGACCCCTATAATCAGAAGACCCCAGCACATGCCCTGTATATACACAGGACCCCTATAATCAGAAGACCCCAGCTCATGCCCTGTATATACACAGGAAGCCCCTAATATGACCCTCTAACCTCCTGTATAGACAGAATATCCTCGGATATAAAACTTCAGAATCACAGCCCAGCAGGAACAGCCCCGGGACCTCTGCCCCCTGCACCCACAGCCCCCTGCACCCACAGCCCCCTGCACTCAGGACCCCACCAGGAACAGCCCCGGGACCTCTGCCCCCTGCACCCACAGCCCCCTGCACTCAGGACCCCACCAGGAACAGCCCCGGACCTCTGCCCCCTGCACCCACAGCCCCCTGCACTCAGGACCCCACCAGGAACAGCCCCGGACCTCTGCCCCCTGCACCCACAGCCCCCTGCACCCACAGCCCCCTGCACTCAGGACCCCACCAGGAACAGCCCCGGACCTCTGCCCCCTGCACCCACAGCCCCCTGCACTCAGGACCCCACCAGGATCCGGCTGGCACATGATGACATACTGGAATCCACTTACCAAAGCAGATTTGCTGGCCACACTGGTGTTATCAACCATGCTGCTGCTGCTGCTGCTCTGCAACACTGGAGCAAAACCTCTTCAATAATTCAGCCAGCTCTCAGGAAGAAATCACTGACTGGCCGGTGCCGACTGCAGGTCCGGGTGTCCTGGAAGTAAGTCCTAGGTGCCGGGTGCACTACTCGTCTGCACGACTGTACCGACTGCACAGCTCGCTCCCCGGTCCCGACTACAAGGCTGCACAGTCCTGGTGGCTCGGTCCTGAGTGCAGTGGTCGGGTGCACAAGTTGTCGGCTCGGTCCTGTTTGCACCGTCTTGGCTGTTTAGTCCCAGTGGCTCGGTCCCGACTGCAGTCGTCAGCTCGGTCCTGTTTGCTCCGCTGCCCAGTCCCAGTGGCTCGGTCCTGTTTTGCTCGGCTGCCCAGTCCCAGTGGCTCGGTCCCGACTGCAGTGGTCGGGTGCACAAGTTGTCGGATCGGTCCTGTTTGCACCGTCTCGGCTGCCCAGTCCCAGTGGCTCGGTCCTGTTTGCAGTGGTCGGCTCGGTCCTGTTTGCTCGGCTGCCCAGTCCCAGTGGCTCGGTCCTGTTTGCAGTGGTCGGCTCGGTCCTGGCTGCTTCTCTCTGCCTTCAGCTTCTCCTCGCTCAGGGGGTCATTTTTTTTTATTGCCACCTTTGCCTTTTTTTTTTTTTTGCAACAAGTGCTGAGCTGGGGCCGAGCGCCCCCGGAGTGAGAGATCTGCCCTCTGCGCTGCCATTCGCTGACTACATGTCAGGGAGTGATAGATGGGAGGGCAGGCAGTGACAACAGGGACACAGGGGGAGTAGTAGTCATCCTGCTCATCACCATCATCATCATCATCATCATGGCTGCAGGCAGATCCTCCCCTCACACTCATCCATAAATCATCAGCAGGCAGAGAAACTTCTGGGAAACCTGGAGCCATTTGTGGGACTGTAAAGCTTTAGGGTTTATGTATTTCTTCTAGATCCTCCTTTTATTTCCAGGAAGAACAATCTAGAAACATCCTAAGGACAGTGTGAACACAGCCTGAGCCTCTCTTCAGGTCGCTGCTTCGACATCTCCCATTGAAACCAAATCCAACCGGATCGATGGGCTCCCAACACTCTCCAAGTGACCCCTAACCTTTTACCGTGACCAGACTACCCCTTTAATAGCAGGGTCCCCCCATCTATCAGTCTGTGATCCTCTCTATACCCCATTGAGATGATGTCATACCTCATGTCACCTGCGGAGGCGCTGTAGGGGATTTGAATACTTCCTGTCCTGGAGGCAATGACTGGGGGGGGGGTCCCTACAGATCAGTCCTTATCATTGTGCTGCCCCTCTGTGGACTATGTTGGGATTGGTGGGAGTCAGATGGGGTCCCAGCACTCACCAAGTGAACCCTATCCTTTTACCATGACCAGACCGCCCCTTTAATAGCAGGGTCCCCCCATCTATTGGCCCGAGATCCTCTCTGTACCCCATTGAGATGATGTCATACCTCATGTCACCTGCGGAGGCGCTGTAGGGGATATGAACACTTCCTGTCCTGGAGGCAATGACTGGGGGGTCCCTACAGATCAGTCCTTATCATTGTGCTGCCCCTCTGTGGACTATGTTGGGATTGGTGGGAGTCAGATGGGGTCCCAGCACTCACCAAGTGAACCCTATCCTTTTACCATGACCAGACCGCCCCTTTAATAGCAGGGTCCCCCCATCTATTGGCCCGAGATCCTCTCTGTACCCCATTGAGATGATGTCATACCTCATGTCACCTGCGGAGGCGCTGTAGGGGATATGAACACTTCCTGTCCTGGAGGCAATGACTGGGGGGTCCCTACAGATCAGTCCTTATCATTGTGCTGCCCCTCTGTGGACTATGTTGGGATTGGTGGGAGTCAGATGGGGTCCCAGCACTCATCAAGTGACCCCTAACCTTCTACTGTGACCAGACCGCCCCTTTAATATCAGGGTCCCCCCATCTCTGTACCCCATTGAGAGGATGTCATACCTCATGTCACCTGCGGAGGCGCTGTAGGGGATTTGAATACTTCCTGTCCTGGAGGCAATGACTGGGGGGTCCCTACAGATCAGTCCTTATCATTGTGCTGCCCCTCTGTGGACTATGTTGGGATTGGTGGGAGTCAGATGGGGTCCCAGCACTCATCAAGTGACCCCTAACCTTCTACTGTGACCAGACCGCCCCTTTAATAGCAGGGTCCCCCCATCTATTGGCCCCAGACCCTCTCTGTACCCCATTGAGATGATGTCATACCTCATGTCACCTGCGGAGGCGCTGTAGGGGATATGAACACTTCCTGTCCTGGAGACAATGACTGGGGGGGGTCCCTACAGATCAGTCCTTATCATTGTGCTGCCCCTCTGTGGACTATGTTGGGATTGGTCGGATGGGGTCCTGCTCTTCCCAAATCTTGAGGATCAGTAGGGCCTGTTCTCGGGATCGGTGGCGGTCCCACAGTCAGACCCTGCTGATCATGAAGTGTCCGCACACCCTAGCGATGATATATAACATGACTTGGCTGCCCGGTGACCATGTTGTCCTCTGATTCCTGGGCTCGCACCCATAGCGGGTGATGATATTGGCGCAGCGCTGGGTGAGCCCCTGGTGCGGGCGCCGCGCTCCGCTCTTTATGTCTTTAATCCGCCTGTCGTTATTTGACACTGAGACGAAGCAGCGGCCGCTAATCCCTGAACGTGTAAACCAGGGGCAGCCCTGGGGGGACTGCGGCGCAGCCGCTAACAAGACGCCGTCAGGGAACGCCGATCAATTCTCACACAGAGTCATGTGAGCGGCGGCGTGATGGACGGATAGAGATGTGAGGAGAGACAGGAGGCCGATAGCCATTACAAGATGTCAGGCGACGACTGGAGGGGGGGGGGGGGCGGCGAGATGTGCCCGAGGACAGGAAGACAAGACGCAAAAATATCCGAAATCTTAGAGAATCTGTTACATGGATCAAACAGCAGAAGAGTGTGAACTGGTGTCTATAGGTCCGAACCTTCAGGGTAGAGCCAGGTGACCGGGGAGGGAAGGGTTAACCCCTATGAAGTCTCTATAGAGGCGGCGGCAGCAGCAGCCAGACACTGGGGGGGGAGGGGGGGGTCCTGTCCTCTGTACTCCCCCCCCCCCCCCCCCCCCCACCAGTAACATCTGGGATTTTATGGACTCTGTTTCATCTCTTTATCTTCCCCGCCAAAGTGGGGGCCTGGACAGAGCCAGACATGACCCCCCAGCCCCAAATACCATCATCATAGAGACGGCAGGACTGACAGATCTGGGCAGGGAGGAAGGGGTTAATACATCTAATGTATAATATTATCTATAAGGATATCTGCTGCGGAACAAACTGATGTCATTATATCTATACAGTCTATCTATTATCTATCTATCTCCTATCTATCTATCTATCTATCTATCTATCTTCTATCTATCTCCTATCTATCTATCTATCTATCTATCTCCTATCTATCTATCTATCTATCTATCTATCTACCTATCTCCTATCTATCTATCTATCTATCTATCTATCTATCTGTCTCCTATCTATCTATCTATCTATCTATCTCCTATCTATCTATCTATCTATCTATCTATCTATCTATCTATCTCCTATCTATCTATCTATCTATCTATCTCCTATCTATCTATCTATCTATCTATCTCCTATCTATCTATCTATCTATCTATCTATCTATCTCCTATCTATCTATCTATCTATCTATCTATCTCCTATCTATCTATCTATCTATCTATCTATCTATCTCCTATCTATCTATCTATCTATCTATCTCCTATCTATCTATCTATCTATCTATCTATCTCCTATCTATCTATCTATCTATCTCCTATCTATCTATCTATCTATCTATCTACCTATCTCCTATCTATCTATCTATCTATCTATCTATCTATCTATCTATCTATCTGTCTCCTATCTATCTATCTCCTATCTATCTATCTATCTATCTATCTCCTATCTATCTATCTATCTATCTCCTATCTATCTATCTATCTATCTATCTATCTCCTAT
>NC_134265.1:4395472-4442972 GCF_031893055.1 Leptodactylus fuscus | reverse complement strand
GTCCTATCTATCTATCTATCTATCTATCTATCTCCTATCTATCTATCTATCTATCTATCTATCTATCTATCTATCTCCTATCTATCTATGTCCTATCTATCTATCTATCTATCTATCTCCTATCTATCTATGTCCTATCTATCTATCTATCTATCTCCTATCTATCTATCTATCTATCTATCTATCTATCTATCTATCTATCTATGCACACGGTCAAGCAGTCCAGTGCCAGAGGCAGCAAAGCAACCCCAAACCATCAGGGACCTCCGCCATGTCTGACTGTAGGGGGCGTCTTCTTCTCTTTTTCCCTGTAATCTCTATGTTGAGGCCTTTTCCTACTTTTGTCTCCTCTGACCAGAGAACATTCTTCCAGAACGGTTTTGGCTTTCTCAGGTAAGTTTTGGCAAACTCCAGCCTGGCTTTTTTTCTGTCTGTGGGTAAGAAGTGGGGTCTTCCTGGGTCTCCTACCATACAGTCCCTTCTCATTCAGACGCTGACGCTGGATAGTACGGGGTGACACTGTTGTACCCTCGGACTGCAGGGCAGCTTGGACTTGTTTGGATGTTAGTCCAGGTTCTTTATCCGCCATCCGCACAATCTTGCGGTGAAATCTCTGGTCAATGTTTCTTCTCCGTCCACATCTAGGGAGGTTAGCCACAGGGCCATGGGCTTTACACTTCTTGATGACACTGCGCACGGTAGACACAGGAACATTCAGGGCTTTGGAGATGGACTTGTAGCCTTGAGATTGCTCAGGCTTCCTCACAATTTTGCTTCTCAAGTCCTCAGACAGTTCTTTGGTCTTCTTTCTTTTCTCCATGCTCAATGTGGTCACACAAGGACACAGGACCGAGGTGGAGTCAACTTTAATCCATTTCAACTGGCTGCAAGTGTGATTTAGTTATTGCCACCACCTGTTAGGTGCCTCAGGTAAGTAACAGGTGCTGTTAATGACACAAATTACAGAAGCATCACATGATTTTTCAAACAGTGCCAATACTTTTGTCCACCCCCTTTTTTATGTTTGCTGTGGAATTATATCCAATTTGGCTTTTTGACAATTCTTTTTGTGGTTTTCCATTGAAGACAAATTAAATGAAGAAAATACCAAAGAATTTGTGATTGTAATCATTATCTGGAAGAACACAAGGATTATCTGACAGAATTACAGGGGGGCTAATACTTTTGGCCAACACTCTATCTATCTATCTATCTATCTATCTATCTATCTATCTATCTATCTATTATATACACGGGACCAAATTATATACACCAGGACAATGGGCTGAAGGAAGCAGCAGTATTTATAGAGTACTAGCTGGTACCCGCGACTTGGTCTGCGGTGATTGTAGCAGTGGGTATATACAGGTGCGGGTAAGGTTTTCGTACTGTGTATAAGGGTGGGATATGAAATGTAAGTTTGTATCATGTTGTTGCTGTAATTCAGAGAATACGTGAGACTTTTGTGTTGCAGTTACTTTGTATTAGAGCTGCTATATATACGGTGTTGGTATATACTGTACATAGTGACTTTGGGACAGAAGTATTTGAAGTTAACCCTTTCCCGCCGATGGCATTTTTTGATTTTCGTTTTTGACTCCCCTCCTTCTAAACCCCATAACTTTTTTATTTTTCCGCTCTCAGAGCCATATGAGGTCTTAATTTTTCCTGGGACAAATTTTTCTTCATGATGCCGCCATTATTTATTCTATATAATGTACTGGGAAGCAGGGAAAAAATTCAGAATGGGGTGGATTTGAAGAAAAAATGCATTTCTGCGACTTTCTTACGGGCTTTGGTTTTACGGCGTTCACTGTGCAACCAAAATGACCTGTCCCCTATATTCTGTGTTTCGTTATGATACCGGGGAGACCAAATTTATATGGTTTTATTGACATTTTGACCCCTTAAAAAAAATCCAAAACTGTGTTAAATTATTTTTTGAAAACTTGCCATATTCCGACAGCCGTAACTTTTTTATACGTGCATGTACGGGGATGTATAGGGAGTCTTTTTTTGCGGGACCGGGTGTACTTTGTAGTTCTACCATTTTCGGGAAATGTTATTGCTTTGATCACTTTTTATTCAAATTTTTAGCAGAATCAAAACAGTGAAAAAATGGCAGTTTGGCACTTTTGACCATTTTTCCCGCTACGGCGTTTACCGAACAGGAAAAATATTTGTATAGCTTTATAGAGCGGGCGATTTAGGACGTGGGGATACCTAACATGTATGTGTTTCACAGTTTTTAACTACTTTTATATGTGTTCTAGGGAAGGGGGGGTGATTTGAATTTTTAATCCTTTTTATTTATTTTTTTTATATTTTTTTTTTACTTTTTTAAAACTTTTTTTTTTGCATTTATTAGACCGCCTAGGGGTATTGACATGGGTGGGCGGTGTCGCGGATTGTCAGAGTGGTGGGGGTCGGCAAACATGGCTGCTCCGGAGCGTTAAAGAGAGCCTCCTGGAGTATCATTAAGGTGAGGGGCAAAGTGGTAAAGTCTATGTATGTGATTGTGTGGGGTTAGGGGCGAGGCTGCAGAGGGCAATAGGAATTTTGTGGCTTGCTATGGTCCAAAGTGTGTGAGATTGCAGAGATGGTGGTGTGAGTTTGGGTTTTGTGGGGGTCCTGGCACAAACGTATGTGCGCTATTGTGACGAAAAGTAGCCTATTGCGCAATCGAGTGTAGGGACTATGTTTGTGGAAAATTTCAGCCAAATCGGGGTCCAAAGTGTGTGAGATTGCAGAGATAGTGGTGTGAGTTTGGGTTTTGTGGGGGTCCTGGGAAAAACGTATGTGCGCTATTGTGACAAAAAGTAGCCTATTGTTTAATCGGGTGTATTAACTATGTTTGTGGAAAATTTCAGCCAAATCGGTGGAGCGGTTTTTCCGTGATTGAGGAACAAACATCCGAACATGCAAACCCACAAACTCACAAACTTTCACATTTATAATATTAATAGGAAGTACTGGGGGACACTACCTCTCCCCATACGGAGTATATACCTGTATACTGTAGTCCTAGGCTTCGGGGCAGTTCTCTGCTTACAATGGGTTATAGCACCATCTAGTGGTGACATAATGGAATAGCAGGCACAGGCCTCGCTTGTCACTGATTCGCACCTTGTAGAGACTTGTGTCTATGGTGGGGACATCTAAGTAATAAGTCGCTGTCACATATAAATAATCCTACACCGGGGAGTGACGCCGAATATTCCCTCGTACATCATAGGATGAGCAGAGGCTCTAGGACCCTGACAGCACCTCTAGCTTAGATACAAGATGAGATACGTGGGTGGTGAGCATTGTCCTGCTGGTACTAGTTGTCCGCCCTGCCATGAGACACATCACACGTGTCAGCTTGTCCTGTACATATCACTACTAAGGGACTGACTGACCCCGCACTACGCGAGACCTCCATCACCATCATCAGATCCATCACTATAGATGACAGACTCCAGCCCAGCCTGCCCTAGTGAAGCTCAGCCTGGCCCGCGCTCTTCTCCATGTTCCCTCTCATGTGACCTCTGCCCACAACACTTGGTCACAGCTCGGTCAGAACGGTCCAGATGGCGACAATTCATCAAGAGGTACCAATTAACCAAGAGGTACACTACCCAAAAGGAGCCTCTGAGAGCCTCTCTATAGGGCAGCGGGGGAAGTGGTGTTACGCCCTCTTGTGGTAAGATGCAGTGTCTGATCTGTAGAGGTTGAGTGTTCCACTGAGGTTGCTCGCCCTTACTGAGACTTGGATCCAGCAGGCAGATACGGCCTCCCCTGCTGCTCTGTGTCATGGTGGCCTACAATTCGCACACACCTCTAGGCCTGATAATAGGCAGGGTGGTGGGGTAGGCTTACTTCTGTCACCACAGTGCATTTTTCAGGCCATTCCCCCGGTCCCCTCACTCACATTCTCCTCATTTGAAGTCCATGCTATCAGACTTTTCCGCCCACTCTCCTTACGTGTAGCCGTGATCTACCGCCCACCTGGCTCACCCTACCAATTTTTGGACCACTTTGCTTCTTGGCTTCCCCACTTTTTAGCCAGTGACATTCCTACCCTCATCATGGGTGACTTTAACATCCCTATTGCCCCCCCTCACTCCCCGGCTGCCTCACAGTTTCTCTCATTAACCTCTTCTCTTGGTCTCTCACAATGTTCTTCTTCCGCCACACATATAGACGGTAACACGATTGATCTCGTCTTCCATCGACTACTCACAGTCTCTAAATTTACTAACTCTTCTCTGCCGCTTTCTGACCACAACCTTCTGTCTCTCACCATCAGTGCTCTCTCCCCTTCACAAGATGCACCTACCCATCACACATATAGGAACTTGCGTGCTATTGACACCCAGCACCTCTCAGATACTCTACAGTCCTCCCTGTCCCCCATCTCTTCAATCTCCTGTCCCAATCTGGCCACCAGTCACTATAATGAAACCCTTAAAAATGCATTGGATGAGGTTGCTCCCCCCTCCACTCGTAAAGTCCCACATAGGAGGCAGCAGCCCTGGCACACGCCACAGACACGATTTCTTCAGCGGTGCTCTAGGTGTGCCGAACGTCTCTGGAGAAAATCACGCTCACCTGCAGATTTCCTTCACTTCAAATTTATGCTTAAAACATATAGTTCTGCCCTTTACCTCGCCAAACAAGACTATTTCACCGCCCTCATCTCTTCTCTCTCCAGCAACCCTAAAAGGCTTTTTGAAACCTTTCACTCCTTACTCACACCCAAGGAACAGACGCCATTCACAGACCTTAGTGCTGATGACCTGGCCATGTATTTCCATGATAAAATTGATAAGATCCGTCAGGAAATTACTGCCCAAGCCCCAGGTGGCATTGACTCCCACACCTACAATAGTACTGATCCCCTCACCAGCCGCACTTCAGACTGTCCATTCTCATCTTTTGAACCTGTTACAGAAGAGGAAGTCTCCCAGCTACTTTCTTCATCTCGCCCCACAACCTGCAGTAGTGACCCCTTCCCCTCACACCTTCTCCAATCTCTGTCCCCTGCTGTCACTACTTACCTTACTAAAATATTTAACCTCTCTCTCTCTTCTGGAATCTTCCCATTCTCCTTCAAGCATGCTGTTATAACCCCGCTACTGAAAAAACCCTCCCTGGACCCATCCTGTGCTGCTAACCTCCCCTTCATCTCTAAACTTTTGGAACGCCTGGTTTATTCTCGGTTTATCCGTTATCTCTCTGCTAACTCTCTGCTTGACCCCTTACAATCTGGTTTCCGCGCTCTGCACTCTACTGAAACGGCTCTCACAAACGTCTCCAATGATCTACTAATGGCTAAATCCAATGGTGACTTCTCTCTTCTTATTCTTCTGGACCTCTCTGCAGCTTTTGACACTGTTGACCATCATCTCCTCCTCACTATGCTCCGCTCAGTCGGCCTCAATGACACTGCGCTCTCCTGGTTCTCCTCTTATCTCTCAGACCGCACTTTCAGTCTATCATTTGCGGGCTCTGTTTCCTCCCCTCTTTCCCTTGCTGTTGGAGTTCCTCAGGGCTCGGTCCTCGGCCCCCTGCTCTTTTCTTTCTACACAGCCCCCATTGGACAAACCATCACCAGATTTGGCTTCAGGTCCCATCTTTATGCTGATGACACCCAATTATACACATCTTCCCGGGACATCACCCCTGCACTCATACAGAACACCAGTGACTGTCTCTCTGCTGTTTCTAATATCATGTCCTCGCTCTATCTGAAACTAAATCTCTCTAAGACTGAACTACTACTGTTTCCACCATCTAATAGATCTGTCCCTGATATATCCATTGCAGTCTCAGGCCTTACTATAACTCCTAGGCAGCATGCCCGCTGCCTCGGGGTCATATTTGACGCAGACCTTTCCTTCACCCCTCATATTGAATCACTCGCACGTTCATGTCACCTCCACCTCAAAAACATCTCCAGAATACGCCCTTTCCTTACCAGAGATACACTAAAGAAACTTATTGTCTCTCTGATTCATTCTCGCCTTGACTGCTGTAATTCCTTACTAATCCGTCTTCCTCTCACTAAACTCTCCCCTCTACAATCTATTCTGAATGCAGCGGCCAGGCTCATCTATCAGGCTAGACGCTACAGCGATGCCTCCGGTCTGTGCCAGTCACTACATTGGCTGCCTATTCATTATAGAATAAAATATAAAGTTATTACTCTCATCCACAAGGCTCTCCAATAATGCCGCACCTCCCTACATTTCTTCCCTCATCTCTGTCTACCGCCCAACCCATGCTCTCCGCTCACTCAATGACCTAATACTTACATCCTCTATTATCAGAACCTCCCACGCTCGTATACAAGACTTCTCCCGAGCTGCACCACTTCTCTGGAATGCTCTACCCCGGACAATAACATTAACTCCCAACTTCTACAGTTTCAAACGCAAACTAAAGACGCATCTTTTCAGACAGGCCTATCACAATTCCTAATGCACAAAATTGTCTGAACACTGTATAAGCAATGCCGCCCCTGCTACCTCTTGTGTCACCCCCTCTACCTCATAGATTGTAAGCTCTTTTGAGCAGGGCCCTCAGTCCCACTGTGTGAAGTGACGTTCTTTGTTATGTATGTCTGTCTGTATCTGAACCCTATAAATTGTACAGTGCTGCGGAATATGTTGGCGCTATATAAATAAAATGTATTATTATTATTATTATTCCACAATCCCACTAGAAGATAATAAGTGATACATTGTCACAGCAGGACACAGAAGGCACCGCTGGATACAATTGTATCAGACATTAGGGAGAATTCCGGAACCGCAAGGACGGATTTATGAAACCCCACGCGGCATCAGAGGTGACAGACTGGGGACTATAGGATCTTCATGTCCTGACACTGACCTACCCCCCGTCCTGGTGTGGGGGGCACATCCAGGGGGATCCTATAAGGAATGTATCACTGCCCTGTGAAGAGGAAGCCGCTGACCCCTCCTCTATTCCTGACACTGCCCCCTCTGTTAGGGCCTTATTCACACATTGCTGTTTGTTCGCCATCACCAGGACAGACTTGAGAACAGCTGCAGATCCGGCCATTACCTCATCTCTCAAGTCTCCTCTCCTGACAAAACACTGACATGTGAACAAGGTCTTATGTGACTGTCCGCAGCTCCGGCCTCTCCACCTGCACCGATAATCACTGACCATATATGATCCATGTAATATCACTGACCACCAGAAGGGGCGTCCTCATACTGATGGTTATTGACTACAGCAGTGTGTGTACAAGACTAGTGATGTCACAAGAGCAGGATGTGAGTCTGGTGATGTCACAGGAGCAGTGTGTGTACAAGACTAGTGATGTTCAGAATGTAAGTCTAGTGATGTCACAGGAGCAGAATGCGAGTCTAGTGATGTCACAGGAGCAGAATGCGAGTCTAGTGATGTCACAGGATCTGGATGTGAGTCTAGTGATGTCACAGCAGCAGGATGTGAGTCTAGTGATGTCACAGGATCTGGATGTGAGTTTAGTGATGTCATAAGATCTGGATGTGAGTCTAGTGATGTCACAGGACCCGGATATGAGTCTAGTGATGTCATTGGAGCAGAATGTGAGTCTAGTGATGTCACAGGACCAGGATGTGAGTCTAGTGATGTCACAGGATCTGGATATGAGTCTAGTGATGTCACAGGATCAGGATGTGAGTCTAGTGATGTCATAGGATCTGGATGTGAGTCTAGTGATGTCACAGGATCTGGATATGAGTCTAGTGATGTCACAGGATCCGGATGTGAGTCTAGTGATGTCATAAGATCTGGATGTGAGTCTAGTGATGTCACAGGATCTGGATGTGAGTCTAGTGATGTCATAAGATCTGGATGTGAGTCTAGTGATGTCACAGGACCCGGATATGAGTCTAGTGATGTCACAGGAGCAGGATGTGAGTCTAGTGATGTCACAGGATCTGGATGTGAGTCTAGTGATGTCATAAGATCTGGATGTGAGTCTAGTGATGTCACAGGATCCGGATGTGAGTCTAGTGATGTTACAGGATCCGAATGTGAGTCTAGTGATGTCACTGGAGCAGAATGTGAGTCTAGTGATGTCGCAGGATCTGGATGTGAGTCTAGTGATGTCACAGGAGCAGGATGTGAGTCTAGTGATGTCACAGAATCCGGATGTGAGTCTAGTGATGTCACAGGAGCAGGATGTGAGTTTAGTGATGTCACAGGAACAGGATGTGAGTCTAGTGATGTCACAAGATCTTGATGTGAGTCTAGTGATGTCACAGAAGCAAGATGTGAGTCTAGTGATGTCACAGGAGCAGGATGTGAGTCTAGTGATGTCACAGGAGCAGGATGTGAGTCTAGTGATGTCACAGGAGCAGGATGTGAGTCTAGTGATGTCACAGGACCAGAATGTGAGTCTAGTGATATCACAGGGGCAGGATGTGAGTCTACTGATGTCACAAGATCTTGATGTGAGTCTAGTGATGTCACAGGAGCAGGATGTGAGTCTATTGATGTCACAGAATCCGGATGTGAGTCTAGTGATGTCACAGGATGTAAGTCTAGTGATGTCACAAGATCTTGATGTGAGTCTAGTGATGTCACAGCAGCAGGATGTGAGTCTATTGATGTCACAGAATCCGGATGTGAGTCTAGTGATGTTACAGGTTCTGGATGTGAGTCTAGTGATGTCACAGGATGTGAGTCTAGTGATGTCACAGGATCTGGATGTGAGTCTAGTGATGTCACAGGACCAGGATGTGAGTCTAGTGATGTCACAGGATCCGGATGTGAGTCTAGTGATGTTAGAGGATCCGAATGTGAGTCTAGTGATGTCACAAGAGCAGGATGTGAGTCTGGTGATGTCACAGGAGCAGTGTGTGTACAAGACTAGTGATGTTCAGAATGTAAGTCTAGTGATGTCACAGGAGCAGAATGCGAGTCTAGTGATGTCACAGGAGCAGAATGCGAGTCTAGTGATGTCACAGGATCTGGATGTGAGTCTAGTGATGTCACAGCAGCAGGATGTGAGTCTAGTGATGTCACAGGATCTGGATGTGAGTTTAGTGATGTCATAAGATCTGGATGTGAGTCTAGTGATGTCACAGGACCCGGATATGAGTCTAGTGATGTCATTGGAGCAGAATGTGAGTCTAGTGATGTCACAGGACCAGGATGTGAGTCTAGTGATGTCACAGGATCTGGATATGAGTCTAGTGATGTCACAGGATCAGGATGTGAGTCTAGTGATGTCATAGGATCTGGATGTGAGTCTAGTGATGTCACAGGATCTGGATATGAGTCTAGTGATGTCACAGGATCCGGATGTGAGTCTAGTGATGTCATAAGATCTGGATGTGAGTCTAGTGATGTCACAGGATCTGGATGTGAGTCTAGTGATGTCATAAGATCTGGATGTGAGTCTAGTGATGTCACAGGACCCGGATATGAGTCTAGTGATGTCACAGGAGCAGGATGTGAGTCTAGTGATGTCACAGGATCTGGATGTGAGTCTAGTGATGTCATAAGATCTGGATGTGAGTCTAGTGATGTCACAGGATCCGGATGTGAGTCTAGTGATGTTACAGGATCCGAATGTGAGTCTAGTGATGTCACTGGAGCAGAATGTGAGTCTAGTGATGTCGCAGGATCTGGATGTGAGTCTAGTGATGTCACAGGAGCAGGATGTGAGTCTAGTGATGTCACAGAATCCGGATGTGAGTCTAGTGATGTCACAGGAGCAGGATGTGAGTTTAGTGATGTCACAGGAACAGGATGTGAGTCTAGTGATGTCACAAGATCTTGATGTGAGTCTAGTGATGTCACAGAAGCAAGATGTGAGTCTAGTGATGTCACAGGAGCAGGATGTGAGTCTAGTGATGTCACAGGAGCAGGATGTGAGTCTAGTGATGTCACAGGAGCAGGATGTGAGTCTAGTGATGTCACAGGACCAGAATGTGAGTCTAGTGATATCACAGGGGCAGGATGTGAGTCTACTGATGTCACAAGATCTTGATGTGAGTCTAGTGATGTCACAGGAGCAGGATGTGAGTCTATTGATGTCACAGAATCCGGATGTGAGTCTAGTGATGTCACAGGATGTAAGTCTAGTGATGTCACAAGATCTTGATGTGAGTCTAGTGATGTCACAGCAGCAGGATGTGAGTCTATTGATGTCACAGAATCCGGATGTGAGTCTAGTGATGTTACAGGTTCTGGATGTGAGTCTAGTGATGTCACAGGATGTGAGTCTAGTGATGTCACAGGATCTGGATGTGAGTCTAGTGATGTCACAGGACCAGGATGTGAGTCTAGTGATGTCACAGGATCCGGATGTGAGTCTAGTGATGTTAGAGGATCCGAATGTGAGTCTAGTGATGTCACTGGATCTGGATGTGAGTCTAGTGATGTCACTGGAGCAGAATGTGAGTCTAGTGATGTCACTGGATCTGGATGTGAGTCTAGTGATGTCACAGGAGCAGGATGTGAGTCTAGTGATGTCACAGGATGTGAGTCTAGTGATGTCACAGGATGTGAGTCTAGTGATGTCACAGGAGCAGGATGTGAGTTTAGTGATGTCACAGGAACAGGATATGAGTCTAGTGATGTCACAAGATCTTGATGTGAGTCTAGTGATGTCACAGGAGCAGGATGTGAGTCTAGTGATGTCACAGGAGCAGGATATGAGTTTAGTGATGTCACAGGATCTGGATATGAGTCTAGTGATGTCACAGGATCCGGATGTGAGTCTAGTGATGTTACAGGATCCGAATGTGAGTCTAGTGATGTCACTGGAGCAGAATGTGAGTCTAGTGATTTCACTGGATCTGGATGTGAGTCTAGTGATGTCACAGGAGCAGGATGTGAGTCTAGTGATGTCACAGAATCCGGATGTGAGTCTAGTGATGTCACAGGATGTGAGTCTAGTGATGTCACAGGATGTGAGTCTAGTGATGTCACAGGAGCAGGATGTGAATCTAGTGATGTTACAGGATCCGAATGTGAGTCTAGTGATGTCACAGGAGCAGGATGTGAGTCTAGTGATGTCACAGGACCAGAATGTGAGTCTAGTGATATCACAGGGGCAGGATGTGAGTCTAGTGATGTCACAGGATGTGAGTCTAGTGATGTCACAAGATCTTGATGTGAGTCTAGTGATGTCACAGAATCCGGATGTGAGTCTAGTGATGTTACAGGTTCTGGATGTGAGTCTAGTGATGTCACAGGATGTGAGTCTAGTGATGTCACAGGAGCAAGATGTGAGTCTATTGATGTCACAGAATCCGGATGTGAGTCTAGTGATGTCACAGGATGTAAGTCTAGTGATGTCACAAGATCTTGATGTGAGTCTAGTGATGTCACAGCAGCAGGATGTGAGTCTATTGATGTCACAGAATCCGGATGTGAGTCTAGTGATGTTACAGGTTCTGGATGTGAGTCTAGTGATGTCACAGGATGTGAGTCTAGTGATGTCACAGGAGCAGGATGTGAGTCTAGTGATGTCACAGGAGCAGGATGTGAGTCTAGTGATGTCACAAGAGCTGGATGTGAGTCTAGTGATATCACAGGAGTAGGATGTTAGTCTAGTGATGTCACAGGAGCAAGATGTGAGTCTAGTGATGTCACAGGATCTGGATGTAAGTCTTGTGATGTCACTGGAGCAGGATGTAAGTCTTGTGATGTCACAGGATCTGGATGTAAGTCTAGTGATGTCACTGGATCAGGATGTGAGTCTAGTGATGTCAGAAGAGCTGGATGTGAGTCTAGTGATATCACAGGAGCAAGATGTGAGTCTAGTGATGTCACAGGATCTGGATGTGAGTCTAGTGATATCACCGAGCAGGATGTGAGTCTAATGATGTCACAGAATCCGGATGTGAGTCTATTGATGTCACAAGAGCAGGATGTGAGTCTAGTGATGTCACAGGATGTGAGGTTAGTGAGGTCACAGGATCTGAATGTGAGTCTAGTGATGTTACAGGATTCGAATGTGAGTCTAGTGATGTCACAGGAGCAGGATGTGAGTCTAGTGATGTCACTGGAGCAGGATGTGAAACTAGTGATGTTACAGGATTCGAATGTGAGTCTAGTGATGTCACAGGATCTGGATGTGAGTCTAGTGATGTCACAGGACCAGGATGTGAGTCTAGTGATGTCACAGGA
Source organism: Leptodactylus fuscus (assembly GCF_031893055.1). NCBI lineage: Eukaryota > Metazoa > Chordata > Amphibia > Anura > Leptodactylidae > Leptodactylus > Leptodactylus fuscus. The sequence goes on along the minus strand of NC_134265.1, from coordinate 4,430,825 downwards.
GCAGGATGTGAGTCTCGTGATGTCACAGGATCTGGATATGAGTCTAGTGATGTCACAGGATCCGGATGTGAGTCTAGTGATGTTACAGGATCCGAATGTGAGTCTAGTGATGTCACAGGATCTGGATGTGAGTCTAGTGATGTCACAGGAGCAGGATGTGAGTCTAGTGATGTCACAGAATCCGGATGTGAGTCTAGTGATGTCACAGGATGTGAGTCTAGTGATGTCACAGGAGCAGGATGTGAGTTTAGTGATGTCACAGGAACAGGATGTGAGTCTAGTGATGTCACAGGACCAGAATGTGAGTCTAGTGATATCACAGGGGCAGGATGTGAGTCTAGTGATGTCACAGGATGTGAGTCTAGTGATGTCACAAGATCTTGATGTGAGTCTAGTGATGTCACAGGATCTGGATGTGAGTCTAGTGATATCACCGAGCAGGATGTGAGTCTAGTGATGTCACAGGATGTGAGGTTAGTGAGGTCACAGGATCTGAATGTGAGTCTAGTGATGTTACAGGATTCGAATGTGAGTCTAGTGATGTCACAGGATCTGGATGTGAGTCTAGTGATGTTACAGGAGCAGGATGTGAAACTAGTGATGTTACAGGATTCGAATGTGAGTCTAGTGATGTCACAGGATCTGGATGTGAGTCTAGTGATGTCACAGGATCTGGATGTGAGTCTAGTGATGTCACAGGATCTGGATGTGAGTCTAGTGATGTCACTGGAGCAGGATGTGAGTCTCGTGATGTCACAGGATCTGGATGTGAGTCTAGTGATGTCACAGGACCAGGATGTGAGTCTCGTGATATCACAGGATCCGAATGTGAGTCTAGTGATGTCACAGGATCTGGATGTGAGTCTAGTGATGTCACAGAATCCGGATGTGAGTCTAGTGATGTCACAGGAGCAGGATGTGAGTTTAGTGATGTCACAGGAACAGGATGTGAGTCTAGTGATGTCACAGGACCAGAATGTGAGTCTAGTGATATCACAGGGGCAGGATGTGAGTCTAGTGATGTCACAGGATGTGAGTCTAGTGATGTCACAAGATCTTGATGTGAGTCTAGTGATGTCACAGGAGCAAGATGTGAGTCTAATGATGTCACAGAATCCGGATGTGAGTCTAGTGATGTCACAGAATCCGGATGTGAGTCTAGTGATGTCACAGGATGTAAGTCTAGTGATGTCACAAGACCTTGATGTGAGTCAAGTGATGTCACAGCAGCAGGATTTGAGTCTATTGATGTTACAGGTTCTGGATGTGAGTCTAGTGATGTTACAGGATTCGAATGTGAGTCTAGTGAGGTCACAGGATCTGAATGTGAGTCTAGTGATGTTACAGGATTCGAATGTGAGTCTAGTGATGTCACAGGATCTGGATGTGAGTCTAGTGATGTCACTGGAGCAGGATGTGAAACTAGTGATGTTACAGGATTCGAATGTGAGTCTAGTGATGTCACAGGATCTGGATGTGAGTCTAGTGATGTCACTGGAGCAGGATGTGAGTCTCGTGATGTCACAGGATCTGGATATGAGTCTAGTGATGTCACAGGATCCGGATGTGAGTCTAGTGATGTTACAGGATCCGAATGTGAGTCTAGTGATGTCACAGGATCTGGATGTGAGTCTAGTGATGTCACAGGAGCAGGATGTGAGTCTAGTGATGTCACAGAATCCGGATGTGAGTCTAGTGATGTCACAGGATGTGAGTCTAGTGATGTCACAGGAGCAGGATGTGAGTTTAGTGATGTCACAGGAACAGGATGTGAGTCTAGTGATGTCACAGGACCAGAATGTGAGTCTAGTGATATCACAGGGGCAGGATGTGAGTCTAGTGATGTCACAGGATGTGAGTCTAGTGATGTCACAGGATCTGGATGTGAGTCTAGTGATATCACCGAGCAGGATGTGAGTCTAGTGATGTCACAGAATCCGGATGTGAGTCTATTGATGTCACAAGAGCAGGATGTGAGTCTAGTGATGTCACAGGATGTGAGTCTAGTGATGTTACAGGAGCAGGATGTGAAACTAGTGATGTTACAGGATTCGAATGTGAGTCTAGTGATGTCACAGGATCTGGATGTGAGTCTAGTGATGTCACTGGAGCAGGATGTGAGTCTCGTGATGTCACAGGATCTGGATGTGAGTCTAGTGATGTCACAGGACCAGGATGTGAGTCTCGTGATATCACAGGATCCGAATGTGAGTCTAGTGATGTCACAGGATCTGGATGTGAGTCTAGTGATGTCACAGGAGCAGGATGTGAGTCTAGTGATGTCACAGGAGCAGGATGTGAGTTTAGTGATGTCACAGGAACAGGATGTGAGTCTAGTGATGTCACAGGAGCAGGATGTGAGTCTAGTGATGTCACAGAATCCGGATGTGAGTCTAGTGATGTCACAGGAGCAGGATGTGAGTTTAGTGATGTCACAGGAACAGGATGTGAGTCTAGTGATGTCACAGGACCAGAATGTGAGTCTAGTGATATCACAGGGGCAGGATGTGAGTCTAGTGATGTCACAGGATGTGAGTCTAGTGATGTCACAAGATCTTGATGTGAGTCTAGTGATGTCACAGGAGCAAGATGTGAGTCTAATGATGTCACAGAATCCGGATGTGAGTCTAGTGATGTTACAGGTTCTGGATGTGAGTCTAGTGATGTCACAGAATCCGGATGTGAGTCTAGTGATGTCACAGGATGTAAGTCTAGTGATGTCACAAGATCTTGATGTGAGTCAAGTGATGTCACAGCAGCAGGATTTGAGTCTATTGATGTTACAGGTTCTAGATGTGAGTCTAGTGATGTCACAGGAGCAGGATGTGAGTCTAGTGAGGTCACAGGATCTGAATGTGAGTCTAGTGATGTCACAAGAGCTGGATGTGAGTCTAGTGATATCACAGGAGTAGGATGTTAGTCTAGTGATGTCACAGGAGCAGGATGTAAGTCTTGTGATGTCACAGGAGCAGGATGTGAGTCTAGTGATGTCACTGGAGCAGGATGTAAGTCTTGTGATGTTACAGGATCAGGATGTGAGTCTAGTGATGTCACAGGATCTGGATGTAAGTCTAATGATGTCACAGGAGCAGGATTTGAGTCTAGTGATGTCACAGGATCTGGATATGAGTCTAGTGATGTCACAGGACCAGGATGCGAATCTAGTGATGTCACAGGAGCAAGATGTGAGTCTAGTGATGTCACAGGACCCGGATATGAGTCTAGTGATGTCACTGGAGCAGAATGTGAGTCTAGTGATGTTACAGGATTCGAATGTGAGTCTAGTGATGTCACAGGATCTGGATGTGAGTCTAGTGATGTCACAGGACCAGGATGTGAGTCTCGTGATGTCACAGGATCTGGATATGAGTCTAGTGATGTCACTGGATCCGGATGTGAGTCTAGTGATGTTACAGGATCCGAATGTGAGTCTAGTGATGTCACTGGAGCAGAATGTGAGTCTAGTGATGTCACTGGATCTGGATGTGAGTCTAGTGATGTCACTGGAGCAGAATGTGAGTCTAGTGATGTCACTGGATCTGGATGTGAGTCTAGTGATGTCACAGAATCCGGATGTGAGTCTAGTGATGTCACAGGATGTGAGTCTAGTGATGTCACAGGATGTGAGTCTAGTGATGTCACAGGAGCAGGATGTGAGTTTATTGATGTCACAGGAACAGGATGTGAGTCTAGTGATGTCACAGGAGCAGGATGTGAGTCTAGTGATGTTACAGGATCCGAATGTGAGTCTAGTGATGTCACAGGAGCAGGATGTGAGTCTAGTGATGTCACAGGACCAGAATGTGAGTCTAGTGATATCACAGGGGCAGGATGTGAGTCTAGTGATGTCACAGGATGTGAGTCTAGTGATGACACAAGATCTTGATGTGAGTCTAATGATGTCACAGAATCCGGATGTGAGTCTAGTGATGTCACAGGATGTAAGTCTAGTGATGTCACAAGATCTTGATGTGAGTCAAGTGATGTCACAGCAGCAGGATTTGAGTCTATTGATGTTACAGGTTCTGGATGTGAGTCTAGTGATGTCACAGGAGCAGGATGTGAGTCTAGTGATGTCACAGGATCTGGATGTGAGTCTAGTGATGTCACTGGAGCAGGATGTAAGTCTTGTGATGTCACAGGAGCAGGATGTGAGTCTAGTGATGTCACAGGATCTGGATGTGAGTCTAGTGATGTCACTGGAGCAGGATGTAAGTCTTGTGATGTCACAGGAGCAATATGTGAGTCTAGTGATATCACAGGATCTGGATGTGAGTCTAGTGATGTCACTGGAGCAGGATGTAAGTCTTGTGATGTCACAGGAGCAGGATGTGAGTCTAGTGATGTCACAGGATCTGGATGTGAGTCTAGTGATGTCACTGGAGAAGGATGTGAGTCTAGTGATGTCACAGGATCTGGATGTAAGTCTAATGATGTCACAGGAGCAGGATGTGAGTCTAGTGATGTCACAGGATCTGGATGTGAGTCTAGTGATGTCACTGGATCAGGATGTGAGTCTAGTGATGTCAGAAGAGCTGGATGTGAGTCTAGTGATATCACAGGAGCAAGATGTGAGTCTAGTGATGTCACAGGATCTGGATGTGAGTCTAGTGATGTCACAGGATCAGGATGTGAGTCTAGTGATGTCACTGGAGCAGGATGTGAGTCTAGTGATGTGACAGGAGCAGGATGTAAGTCTTGTGATGTCACAGGAGCAGGATGTGAGTCTAGTGATGTCACAAGATCTAGATGTGAGTCTTGTGAGGTCACAGGATCTGGATGTGAGTCTAGTGATGTCACAGGATCTGGATGTGAGTCTAGTGATGTTACAGGATCTGGATGTGAGTCTAGTGATGTCACAGGATCAGGAAGTGAGTCTAGTGATGTTACAGGATCAGGAAGTGAGTCTAGTGATGTCACAGGATCTTGATGTGAGTCTAGTGATGTCACAGGATCTGGATGTGAGTCTAGTGATGTCACAGAATCTGGATGTGAGTCTAGTGATGTCACAGGAGCAGGATGTGAGTCTAGTGATGTCACAGGATCTGGATGTGGGTCTGGTGATGTCACAGAAGAAGGGTATGAGTCTAGTGATGTCACAGGAGCAGGATGTGAGTCTAGTGATGTCACAGGATCTGGATGTGAGTCTAGTGATGTCACAGGAGCAGAATGTAAGTCTAGTAATGTCACAGAATCCGGATGTGAGTCTAGTGATGTCACTGGAGCAGGATGTGAGTCTAGTGATGTCACAGGAGCAGGATGTGAGTCTAGTGATGTCACAGGAGCAGGATGTGAATCTAGTGATGTCACAGGATCTGGATATGAGTCTAGTGATGTCAGAGGAGCAGGATGTGAGTCTAGTGATGTCACAGGATCTGGATGTGAGTCTAGTGATGTCACTGGAGCAGGATGTAAGTCTTGTGATGTCACAGGAGCAAGATGTGAGTCTAGTGATGTCACAGGATCTGGATGTGAGTCTAGTGATGTCACTGGAGCAGGATGTAAGTCTTGTGATGTCACAGGAACAGGATGTGAGTCTAGTGATGTCACAGGATCTGGATGTGAGTCTAGTGATGTCACTGGAGAAGGATGTGAGTCTAGTGATGTCACAGGATCTGGATGTAAGTCTAATGATGTCACAGGAGCAGGATGTGAGTCTAGTGATGTCACAGGATCTGGATGTGAGTCTAGTGATGTCACTGGATCAGGATGTGAGTCTAGTGATGTCAGAAGAGCTGGATGTGAGTCTAGTGATATCACAGGAGCAAGATGTGAGTCTAGTGATGTCACAGGATCTGGATGTGAGTCTAGTGATGTCACAGGATCTGGATGTGAGTCTAGTGATGTCACAGGATCAGGATGTGAGTCTAGTGATGTCACTGGAGCAGGATGTGAGTCTAGTGATGTCACAGGAGCAGGATGTAAGTCTTGTGATGTCACAGGAGCAGGATGTGAGTCTAGTGATGTCACAAGATCTAGATGTGAGTCTTGTGAGGTCACAGGATCTGGATGTGAGTCTAGTGATGTCACAGGATCTGGATGTGAGTCTAGTGATGTTACAGGATCTGGATGTGAGTCTAGTGATGTCACAGGATCAGGAAGTGAGTCTAGTGATGTTACAGGATCAGGAAGTGAGTCTAGTGATGTCACAGGATCTTGATGTGAGTCTAGTGATGTCACAGGATCTGGATGTGAGTCTAGTGATGTCACAGAATCTGGATGTGAGTCTAGTGATGTCACAGGAGCAGGATGTGAGTCTAGTGATGTCACAGGATCTGGATGTGAGACTAGTGATATCACAGGAGCAGAATGTGAGTCTAGTGATGTCACAGGAGCAGGATGTGAGTCTAGTGATGTCACAGGATCTTGATGTGAGTCTAGTGATGTCATAGGATCTGGATGTGAGTCTAGTGATGTCACAGGAGCAGGATGTGAGTCTAGTGATGTCACAGGATCTTGATGTGAGTCTAGTGATGTCACAGGATCTGGATGTGAGACTAGTGATGTCACAGGAGCAGAATGTGAGTCTAGTGATGTCACAGGAGCAGGATGTGAGTCTAGTGATGTCACAGGATCTTGATGTGAGTCTAGTGATGTCACAGGATCTGGATGTGAGTCTAGTGATGTCAGAGGAGCAGGCTGTGAGTCTAGTGATGTCACAGGATCTGGATGTGGGTCTGGTGATGTCACAGAAGAAGGGTGTGAGTCTAGTGATGTCAGAGGAGCAGGATGTGAGTCTAGTGATGTCACAGGATATGGATGTGAGTCTAGTGATGTCACAGGAGCAGAATGTAAGTCTAGTAATGTCACAGAATCCGGATGTGAGTCTAGTGATGTCACTGGAGCAGGATGTGAGTCTAGTGATGTCACAGGAGCAGGATGTGAGTCTAGTGATGTCACAGGATCTTGATGTGAGTCTAGTGATGTCACAGGATCTGGATGTGAGTCTAGTGATGTCAGAGGAGCAGGATGTGAGTCTAGTGATGTCACAGGATCTGGATGTGAGTCTAGTGATGTCACTGGAGCAGGATGTGAGTCTAGTGATGTCACAGGAGCAGGATGTGAGTCTAGTGATGTCACAAGATCTTGATGTGAGTCTAGTGATGTCACAGGATCTGGATGTGAGTCTAGTGATGTCACAGGAGCAGAATGTAAGTCTAGTAATGTCACAGAATCCGGATGTGAGTCTAGTGATGTCACAGGAGAAGGATGTGAGTCTAGTGATCTAACAGGAGCAGAATGTGAGTCTAGTGATGTCACAGGAGAAGGATGTGAGTCTAGTGATCTAACAGGAGCAGAATGTGAGTCTAGTGATGTCACAGAATCCGGATGTGAGTCTAGTGATGTCACAGGAGAAGGATGTGAGTCTAGTGATGTCACAGAAGAAGGATGTGAGTCTAGTGATGTCACAGGACCAGGATGTGAGTCTAGTGATCTAACAGGAGCAGAATGTGAGTCTAGTGATGTCACAGGAGCAAGATGTGAGTCTAGTGATGTCACAGGAGCAGGATGTGAGTCTAGTGATGTCACAGGAGCAGGATGTGAGTCTAGTGATATCACAGGAGCAGGATGTGAGTCTAGTGATGTCATAAGATCTGGATGTGAGTCTAGTGAGGTCACAGGATCTGAATGTGAGTCTAGTGATGTCACAAGAGCTGGATGTGAGTCTAGTGATATCACAGGAGTAGGATGTTAGTCTAGTGATGTCACAGGAGCAAGATGTGAGTCTAGTGATGTCACTGGAGCAGGATGTAAGTCTTGTGATGTCACAGGAGCAGGATGTGAGGCTAGTGATATCACAGGATCTGGATGTGAGTCTAGTGATGTCACTGGAGCAGGATGTAAGTCTTGTGATGTCACAGGAGCAGGATGTGAGTCTAGTGATGTCACAGGATCTGGATGTGAGTCTAGTGATGTCACTGGAGAAGGATGTGAGTCTAGTGAAGTCAGAGGATCTGGATGTAAGTCTAATGATGTCACAGGAGCAGGATGTGAGTCTAGTGATGTCACAGGATCTGGATGTGAGTCTAGTGATGTCACTGGATCAGGATGTGAGTCTAGTGATGTCAGAAGAGCTGGATGTGAGTCTAGTGATGTCACAGGAGCAGGATGTGAGTCTAGTGATGTCACAGGAGCAGGATGTGAGTCTAGTGATGTCATACGATCTGGATGTGAGTCTAGTGATGTCACAGGACCAGGATGCGAATCTAGTGATGTCACTGGAGCAGAATGTGAGTTTAGTGATGTCACAGAATCCGGATGTGAGTCTAGTGATGTCACAGGATCTGGGTCTGGTGATGTCACAGAAGAAGGGTATGAGTCTAGTGATGTCACAGGATCTGGATGTGAGTCTAGTGATGTCACAGGAGCAGGATGTGAGTCTAGTAATGTCACAGAATCCGGATGTGAGTCTAGTGATGTCACAGGAGAAGGATGTGAGTCTAGTGATCTAACAGGAGCAGAATGTGAGTCTAGTGATGTCACAGGAGCAAGATGTGAGTCTAGTGATGTCACAGGAGCAGGATGTGAGTCTAGTGATGTCACAGGAGGAGGATGTGAGTCTAGTGATGTCACAGGAGCAGGATGTGAGTCTAGTGATGTCACAGGAGCAGGATGTGAGTCTAGTGATGTCACAGGAGTAGGATATGAGTCTAGTGATGTCACAGGAGCAGGATGTGAGTCTATTGATGTCACAGGAGCAAGATGTGAGTCTAGTGATGTCACAGGAGCAAGATGTGAGTCTGATGATGTCACAGGAGCAGGATGTGAGTCTAGTGATGTCACTGGAGCAGGATGTGAGTCTAGTGATGTCACAGGAGCAAGATGTGAGTCTGATGATGTCACAGGAGCAGGATGTGAGTCTAGTAGCCTCCCGTCTTGCTCGCATCCGTTCTTTGGAACTCGAGCATAAGCGGACCTTGGCGTCTTGCACACTCAACGAACTTCTCAATGTGCAGGAAGACCTCCGCTCTTTCCTTGACGAGATCTCTATCCGCCAACGGGACCAGTTGAAAAGACGCTTTTACGAACATGCGGACAAATGTAGTCGCCCCCTTGCTAGGCGCCTTCACCCCGCCTTTCGACGACCTATATCCCATGCGTTCAGGACCGCACGGCGCGTTTGGTACATGATTATTATTATTATTATTTTTTTTTTTTTTTTTAAATGTAGATTGTGAGCCCCACATAGAGCTCACAATGTACATTTTTCCCTATCAGTATGTCTTTTTTTGGAATATGGGATGGAAATCCATGCAAACACGGGGAGAACATACAAACTCCTTGCAGATGGTTTTTTGCCCTTGGCGGGATTTGAACACCAGGACTCCAGCGCTGCAAGGCTGCAGTGCTAACCTCTGAGCCACCGTGTGGCCCCTATGATTATTATTATTATTTATTTATATAGCACCATTAATTCCATGGTGCTTTACATTTGGGGGTTACATACAATACACAGAATATACAGGTAGATATAATACTAACAGAGATCGGCTGGCACAGTGGGGTAGAGGGCCCTGCCCGCAAGGGCTTACAATCTATGGGGGAAGGGGGTAGAGACAGAAGGAGAGGGGGAGACTGTACAGATGGCGGTGCGGTGATAGTGTTATTGGAGGTTGTAGGCCTTCCTGAATAGATAAGTCTTCAGCGCCTTCTTGAAGCCTGTGATTGTGGGTGTCAGTCTTATGTGTCGTGGTAAGGAGTTCCAGAGTATGGGGGATGCACGGGAGAAATCTTGGAGACGGTTGTGTGAGGAGCGGATGAGGGCAGAGCGGAGTAGGAGGTCATTGGAGGATCTATAGCGGGCGCCTTTCGCGAGTTCTTTCATGACCTGTATAATTTGAAGGGGCATTATGCCGATCTGGACCCGGAGACTGCTCTGAATAAGATAAGGGAATATGTGGCATCTACTGCCCTCCCTACTCTGGATGCAGATGATAGGTCTGCCCTCGACTCTCCCTTTACTGAAGAGGAGTTGACGGAGGCTATTCAGTCGTCCCTTTGGGCAAATCCCCGGACCCGGATGGTTTTACCCCTCGTTTCTTTAAAACTTGCAAGGCCCAAGTGGCCCCCCTTCTCCCTCGTGTGTTTAATAGTCTGGATGCGGAAACTCCTTTTGCGAGTCAGTCCCTTTCTGCTTCAATTGCGGTTCTTCCTAAACCGGGTAAGGACCCCCGATGTTGTGCGAGTTATTGCCCTATCTCTCTTCTCAACATAGACATTAAACTTTATGCGAAGCTACTGGCGAATCGTCTTTCCCCTCTGATGCCTCGCTTGGTCCACACTGATCAGGTGGGGTTCATCCCAGGCCGTGAAGCCAGGGACAACATCTGTAAGACCATCTTAGTTACGGGTGCCGCGCGCTCCAGGGGTACTCCTTTGTGCCTTTTGTCTATCGACGCTGAGAAGGCGTTCGACCGCGTCCATTGGGGCTTTCTGCGCGCCACCCTGGAACAAGTGAATGTTGGCTCTGGTTTCTTGCATAAGGTCCTGTCCCTATACAGCGACACCTCGGCGCGGGTCCGTGCTAATGGCCTATTGTCTGATCCCTTTTCTGTGCATAATGGTACTAGACAGGGTTGCCCCTTATCTCCTTTATTTTACGCCCTCATAATGGAACACTTGGCGGTCGCGCTTCGATCTCGCACGGATGTCTCGGGTCTTCCGCTGGGCCAGTCTCAGGTTCGCCTAGCTCTTTACGCTGATGACTTATTACTTTATGTTGCTCGGCCGCGTGACTCCTTTCCCGTGATCCTTGACGAGTTCCGACGATATAGTAATGCCTCTAATTTTAAGGTTAATCTTTCCAAGAGCAAAGCCCTTAGCATTTCCCTTGCGCAGTCGGAGGTTCTGCAGTTGGCCGCTGGTTACCCCTTTAAGTGGCAGCCCTGCTCTATTAAGTATCTGGGTGTTCAGATCCCTGCTGACCCCTCTGCCTTGGTTGAGTTGAATTACCTCCCTCTGCTGGAGAGAACTGCTGTCGATTTGCGGGCGTACGGGTCCCTGGGGTTGTCTAGGTTCGGCCGCATTAATGCTTTAAAGATGGACGTCGTGCCCAGGTTCCTTTACCTTTTTCAAGCCCTTCCGATCCCTGTGTCTAGGCGTTACTTTAAGACTCTTCAGTTGATGTTTGGTAGATTTGTCTGGAGCTCCTCGCGAAGTAGGATTAAATTCCGGACCCTTTCCCGTCGCAAGATTAATGGGGAGGCGGGGCTTCCTGACCCTTTCTTATATTACTGCTCGGCGATTTTGCTCCGTCTCTTTGACCGGCGTTTTCGGGCTCTGGATAAACAATGGGTTTTAATTGAGGCGGAGCTTCTCTCTGCCCATCTCGCCTCTCTTCCATGGATCCCCTCTCATTTTTGGCCGGCTTTGACCCACGTCTCTCTTCTTCCTTCCCATTTCCTGTCCACCTGGGATTCTGTTCGCTCCTCTCTCTCCCTGGCCAAGGTCCCGGGTCACCTGACTTCTCTGTTTCGGAATGGTATGTTCCCCCCCGGCCGGACCGCTCATTGTTTTCTTTGTTGGTCCGTTTTTGATGATGTTCGTTTGGGGTCCGTCGCCGGGTCCTCTCCCCTGCCTCCTCTTAGCTTGCTACAGTCATCTTCCCCCGACCTTACATTATCTTGGCTAGAGTATAACCAACTTGCTACATTTCTTCGTCGGTTCTCTTTGCAGCCCATCCTCTCCGCTGCCCCGACTACTTTGGAGTCCGAACTCCTTCGCTCCGGGCTGCCGACTCGAGTTCTTTCCACCCTCTATGACATTCTCCTAACGGCTTCTGCACCCGGTCTCCCTCCCTTTACCAGAGCCTGGGACTCTGATTTGGGCTCCCGCTTATCTGCTGCTGATTGGGAACGTTCCTTTCTGTTGACTCATAAGCTGCCTTTGCCCTGTAGTGCACAGGAGAAAAACTATAAAATCTTATCTCGTTGGTACCGTTGTCCGACCCTCTTGCATCGCATCTTCCCCTCTGTGTCGGACGAGTGTTGGAGCTGTGGTTCCGCTGTGGGATCCTTCCTCCATATCTGGTGGGACTCCGGAAAGATTCAGGAGTTTTGGTTATCTGTCTTTTCCCTGTACTCTAAGGTCAGTGGTCGCTCTGTGTCCCCATCCCCTCAACTGGCCCTTCTCTCTCTTATCCCTGGTAAGATTTCTAGGGTCAAAGGTGACCTACTACGTCATTTCCTGACGGCCGCCAGAACGGTCATTCCACGCCATTGGCGTAGCCCGGTGGTTCCATCTTTGTTGGAGTGGCTCCAGGAATTCCTCCTCATTAGGAGGATGGAAGCTATTGTAGCGGAGGATCTTGTGGATTCGTCTAAATTCGAGACCCTCTGGCGGCCGTGGATCGTGTTTCAGGATTCGACTGAGTTCTCTTCACTTTTCCCTTAACCTTTTTTCAGGTGGTTCCCCTTTTAGAGTCCATGGGCGTTCTTTGTCCCCCTTTTCTTCTCCATTCTACTCCTGTTTTTCACTTCTATGTTTGCTGTTGTTTTCCTCTTCTCCTCTTGTTTCCTGTCCTCGTGGTGTTTTGTCCACCCCTAGTTCTGTGTTGTGCTGGTGTCACTCTTGGGGCCGTGCTGTGTCTGCAGATGCTCCTTTTGACTTGTTTTGATTTGTGTACTGCTGGCACATGTGCTCCTTGTTTAGCCCGTTCTGGGCACTGTTTTGCTGTTTTCCTGTTATTGGACTTACCTTTGGTTCGTCTTCATTTTGCTGTTTTGTAATGTTCTGTGATTCTGTTTCTTTATTTTGAAAATTTCAATAAAATTCAGTTTACACCTAGATGTGAGTCTAGTGATGTCACAGGAGCACGATGTGAGTCTAGTGATGTCACAGGAGCAGGATGTGAGTCTAGTGATGTCACAGGAGCAGGATGTGAGTCTAGTGATGTCACAGGACCAAGATGTGAGTCTAGTGATGTCACAGGATCTGGATGTGAGTCTAGTGATGTCACAGGAGCAGGATGTGAGTCTAGTGATGTCACAGGAGCAGGATGTGAGTCTAGTGATGTCACAGAATCTGGATGTGAGTCTAGTGATGTCACAGGAGCAGGATGTGAGTCTAGTGATGTCACAGGAGCAGGATGTGAGTCTAGTGATGTCACAGGACCAAGATGTGAGTCTAGTGATGTCACAGGATCTGGATGTGAGTCTAGTGATGTCACAGGACAAGGATAGGACCAGAATGTGAGTCTATTGATGTCACAGGATGTGAGTCTAGTGATGTCACAGTAGCAGGATGTGAGTCTAGTGATGTCAGAGGAGCAAGATGTGAGTCTAGTGATGTAATAAGATATGGATGTGAGTCTAGTGATGTCACAGGAGCACGATGTGAGTCTAGTGATGTCATAAGATCTGGATGTGAATCTAGTGATGTCACAGGACCAGGATGTGAGTCTAGTGACGTCACAGGAGCAGAACGTGTACAAATATTGTGATGTCAGAGGAGCCGCACGAAGGTGCTTATAGAGATATATGAAGTCCAGTTAATCTGCTGGGGGTTCTCGCCCTCCGAGGACCACCACTCTGACTTTACTGTATTGACTCCCTGCCCGGAGAGACATGTAAGGATTGCTCACACTCATGTTATTTAGCAGCAATATTTCCGTAATAAAAGGAATCAATAAGGCCGAGAAAATAATCTGTCCGGGATTTGATTTTCTAATTTTAATGGAATACTTCTTTACTTCCAGCGGTTTGTTCATTGGATTTTCATTAGTTGAGTCTCGCTGTAAGTGGAGCTATCGACGTGCGTTGCTGACATCAGCCGTGTAGCTGGAGACACAAATTACTCGCTTTCCGCCCCAGCTCCCATGTTAAATGACTAGAGACGGGCTGTGGCCGCAGATCTGCCGACGAGCACTCGAGAGGGGCTACAACCCCCATCATCTTCCAGCCCTACATATCTATCAGTGTCAGAAGAGACAAACCCTCAGCCGGTGCCTTACCTGGAGAATCCAGAACCTTGCTGCAGGACACAGGGTGGGCAGTTACTGGACCCCAGAGCTCACAATCCGCTGCGGGACACAGGGTGGGCAGTTACTGGACCCCAGAGCTAACAATCTGCTGAGGGACACAGGGTGGGCAGTTACTGGACCCCAGAGCTAACAATCTGCTGAGGGACACAGGGTGGGCAGTTACTGGACCCCAGAGCTAACAATCTGAAGTTCATGGTTAGAAATAGGCGCAGACAAAAGGTATAAGAACCTATCAGGTGTAGGCCCAAACATAGAAACACTGGGGCTACCCTGTGCCCAAATACTGACCCATCCCAACAGATCACCTCATTCAATCAACATTGTAATTCCACCACCAAGAAGGAAAAGTCTTGGAATTCTGGAGATCTGAGGATGGAGAGATAGAACAGATATGGAAACAATATGTAAAACATCTGAATATATTCAGTACGGAGTATGAGCGCCCCCAGCAGGGATCCCTGCACTTACACACCTTGGTTATTAAGACTTGTCTGAGGAATCATGTCACGTTGAATGTACTCGGACACAAATCATCAGAATCATCAATGGCCGTCCAATGAATTCCCGAATGTGCTGGATAATAGACAAGTCCAGAGACACCAAAGGTCGTGGTAATACGGGTGACAAGCGGCCAGGCATTGTGCCGAAAAACACCTCCTGGGATACTGGGGACCTGGCCGAACCGTCATATCAATGTAATGCCAGTCTGTTAGTGCACCTGTAATGTAAGACTATAGAGGATAGACCTCCATGTCAGGACTTCTCACTATATAGAGGATAGACCTCCATTCCAGGACATATCACTATATAGAGGATAGACCTCCATGTCAGGACTTCTCACTATATAGAGGATAGACCTCCATTCCAGGACATATCACTATATAGAGGATAGACCTCCATTCCAGGACTCCTCACTATAGAGGATAGACCTCCATGTCAGGACTTCTCACTATATAGAGGATAGACCTCCATTCCAGGACATATCACTATATAGAGGATAGACCTCCATTCCAGGACTCCTCACTATATAGAGGATAGACCTCCAATACCAGGACACATCACTATATAGAGGATAGACCTCCAATACCAGGACTCCTCACTATAGAGGATAGACCTCCATTCCAGGACACATCACTATATAGAGGATAGACCTCCATTCCAGGACTCCTCACTATATAGAGGATAGACCTCCATTCCAGGACTCCTCACTATATAGAGGATAGACCTCCATTCCAGGACTCCTCACTATATAGAGGATAGACCTCCATTCCAGGACTCCTCACTATATAGAGGATAGACCTCCATTCCAGGACTCCTCACTATATAGAGGATAGACCTCCATTCCAGGACTCCTCACTATATAGAGGATAGACCTCCAATACCAGGACACATCACTATATAGAGGATAGACCTCCAATACCAGGACTCCTCACTATATAGAGGATAGACCTCCATTCCAGGACACATCACTATATAGAGGATAGACCTCCATTCCAGGACTCCTCACTATATAGAGGATAGACCTCCATTCCAGGACACATCACTATATAGAGGATAGACCTCCATTCCAGGACTTCTCACTATATAGAGGATAGACCTCCAATACCAGGACTCCTCACTATATAGAGGATAGACCTCCATTCCAGGACACATCACTATATAGAGGATAGACCTCCAATACCAGGACTCCTCACTATATAGAGGATAGACCTCCATTCCAGGACACATCACTATATAGAGGATAGACCTCCATTCCAGGACATATCACTATATAGAGGATAGACCTCCATTCCAGGACCCATCACTATATAGAGGATAGACCTCCATTCCAGGACACATCACTATATAGAGGATAGACCTCCATTCCAGGACACATCACTATATAGAGGATAGACCTCCATTCCAGGACTCGTCACTATATAGAGGATAGACCTCCATTCCAGGACATATCACTATATAGAGGATAGACCTCCATTCCAGGACCCATCACTATATAGAGGATAGACCTCCATTCCAGGACTCGTCACTATATAGAGGATAGACCTCCATTCCAGGACCCCTCACTATATAGAGGATAGACCTCCATTCCAGGACACATCACTATATAGAAGATAGACCTCCATTCCAGGACTCCTCACTATATAGAGGATAGACCTCCATTCCAGGACTCCTCACTATATAGAGGATAGACCTCCATTCCAGGACTCATCACTATAGAGGATAGACCTCCATTCCAGGACTCCTCACTATATAGAAGATAGACCTCCATTCCAGGACTCCTCACTATATAGAGGATAGACCTCCATTCCAGGACACATCACTATATAGAGGATAGACCTCCATTCCAGGACTCCTCACTACATAGAGGATAGACCTCCATTCCAGGACACATCACTATATAGAGGATAGACCTCCATTCCAGGACTTCTCACTATATAGAGGATAGACCTCCATTCCAGGACACATCACTATATAGAGGATAGACCTCCATTCCAGGACATATCACTATATAGAGGATAGACCTCCATTCCAGGACCCATCACTATATAGAGGATAGACCTCCATTCCAGGACACATCACTATATAGAGGATAGACCTCCATTCCAGGACACATCACTATATACAGGATAGACCTCCATTCCAGGACACATCACTATATAGAGGATAGACCTCCATGTCAGGACTCGTCACTATATAGAGGATAGACCTCCATTCCAGGACATATCACTATATAGAGGATAGACCTCCATTCCAGGACCCATCACTATATAGAGGATAGACCTCCATTCCAGGACTCGTCACTATATAGAGGATAGACCTCCATTCCAGGACACATCACTATATAGAGGATAGACCTCCATTCCAGGACACATCACTATATAGAGGATAGACCTCCATTCCAGGACTCCTCACTATAGAGGATAGACCTCCATTCCAGGACTCCTCACTATATAGAGGATAGACCTCCATTCCAGGACACATCACTATATAGAGGATAGACCTCCATTCCAGGACACATCACTATATACAGGATAGACCTCCATTCCAGGACACATCACTATATAGAGGATAGACCTCCATTCCAGGACTCCTCACTATATAGAGGATAGACCTCCATTCCAGGACACATCACTATATAGAGGATAGACCTCCATTCCAGGACTCATCACTATAGAGGATAGACCTCCATTCCAGGACTCCTCACTATATAGAGGATAGACCTCCATTCCAGGACTCCTCACTATATAGAGGATAGACCTCCATTCCAGGACTCCTCACTATATAGAGGATAGACCTCCATTCCAGGACACATCACTATATAGAGGATAGACCTCCATTCCAGGACACATCACTATATAGAGGATAGACCTCCATTCCAGGACTCCTCACTATATAGAGGATAGACCTCCATTCCAGGACACATCACTATATAGAGGATAGACCTCCATTCCAGGACACATCACTATATAGAGGATAGACCTCCATTCCAGGACTCCTCACTATATAGAGGATAGACCTCCATTCCAGGACTCCTCACTATATAGAGAATAGACCTCCATTCCAGGACACATCACTATATAGAGGATAGACCTCCATTCCAGGACTCCTCACTATATAGAGGATAGACCTCCATTCCAGGACTCCTCACTATATAGAGAATAGACCTCCATTCCAGGACACATCACTATATAGAGGATAGACCTTCATTCCAGGACTCCTCACTATATAGAGGATAGACCTCCATTCCAGGACTCCTCACTATATAGAGGATAGACCTCCATTCCAGGACACATCACTATAGAGGATAGACCTCCATTCCAGGACTCCTCACTATATAGAGGATAGACCTCCATTCCAGGACACATCACTATATAGAGGATAGACCTCCATTCCAGGACTCCTCACTATAGAGGATAGACCTCCATTCCAGGACTCCTCACTATATAGAGGATAGACCTCCATTCCAGGACACATCACTATATAGAGGATAGACCTCCATTCCAGGACTCCTCACTATAGAGGATAGACCTCCATTCCAGGACACATCACTATATAGAGGATAGACCTCCATTCCAGGACTCCTCACTATATAGAGGATAGACCTCCATTCCAGGACACATCGCTATATAGAGGATAGACCTCCATTCCAGGACTCCTCACTATAGAGGACAGACCTCCATTCCAGGACTCCTCACTATATAGAGGATAGACCTCCATTCCAGGACACATCACTATATAGAGGATAGACCTCCATTCCAGGACACATCACTATATAGAGGATAGACCTCCATTCCAGGACACATCACTATATAGAGGATAGACCTCCATTCCAGGACTCCTCACTATATAGAGGATAGACCTCCATTCCAGGACTCCTCACTATATAGAGGATAGACCTCCATTCCAGGACTCCTCACTATATAGAGGATAGACCTCCATTCCAGGACTCCTCACTATATAGAGGATAGACCTCCATTCCAGGACACATCACTATATAGAGGATAGACCTCCATTCCAGGACTCCTCACTATAGAGGATAGACCTCCATTCCAGGACTCCTCACTATATAGAGGATAGACCTCCATTCCAGGACTCCTCACTATATAGAGGATAGACCTCCATTCCAGGACTCCTCACTATAGAGGATAGACCTCCATTCCAGGACACATCACTATATAGAGGATAGACCTCCATTCCAGGACTCCTCACTATATAGAGGATAGACCTCCATTCCAGGACTCCTCACTATATAGAGGATAGACCTCCAATACCAGGACTCCTCACTATAGAGGATAGACCTCCATTCCAGGACACATCACTATATAGAGGATAGACCTCCATTCCAGGACACATCACTATATAGAGGATAGACCTCCATTCCAGGACTCCTCACTATAAAGAGGATAGACCTCCAATACCAGGACTCCTCACTATATAGAGGATAGACCTCCATTCCAGGACACATCACTATATAGAGGATAGACCTCCATTCCAGGACACATCACTATATAGAGGATAGACCTCCATTCCAGGACTCCTCACTATAGAGGATAGACCTCCATTCCAGGACTCCTCACTATATAGAGGATAGACCTCCATTCCAGGACTCCTCACTATATAGAGGATAGACCTCCATTCCAGGACTCCTCACTATATAGAGGATAGACCTCCATTCCAGGACTCCTCACTATATAGAGGATAGACCTCCATTCCAGGACACATCACTATATAGAGGATAGACCTCCATTCCAGGACTCCTCACTATATAGAGGATAGACCTCCATTCCAGGACACATCACTATATAGAGGATAGACCTCCATTCCAGGACTCCTCACTATATAGAGGATAGACCTCCATTCCAGGACTCCTCACTATATAGAGAATAGACCTCCATTCCAGGACTCCTCACTATATAGAGGATAGACCTCCATTCCAGGACACATCACTATATAGAGGACAGACCTCCATTCCAGGACTCCTCACTATATAGAGGATAGACCTCCATTCCAGGACACATCACTATATAGAGGATAGACCTCCATTCCAGGACTCCTCACTTTATAGAGGATAGACCTCCATTCCAGGACTCCTCACTATAGAGCTGGGGTGGGCAATTAATGTTCCCATGGGGCCACATGAGAATTTGTAACAGTTCTAGAGGGCCATGCGCGCCATGGCAAATTTAGCGCCACCCACTTCTACGCTGACTCCGCCCAATCTGAATCATATTTCCATGTGCCCCACGCAGTATAATCCTCCTACAGTCACCCATACCATATATGCCCCCACATTATAATGTTTCCCTCCAAATGTCCCACAGTATTAAGTCCCTCTCCTGGTGCCCCAGTGTAAACTAGCAGACACTAGAGGGGACAATAAACTGGGGGCAACTAGAGGCAGACATGTCCCCCTTCAGCTACCCCTCATGGTTTAATATCCTCCTCCAGCTGCCCCAGTTTAATGTCACCCTCCATCTGCCCCCTAGTTTAATGTCCTCCCTCCATGTGCATTCACTTTACCTACCCCCCTACATCTGCCCCTAGTTCCCCCCTCTTGCTCACACATGCTGTCTCTTCTCTCTTCTTTATCATCCAGCAGCCCCCATTGCCGGCAGCTTGCATCAAGCACACAGTTCCGTGTGGCTCCGCCCACTAACGAGCCATAGCCTATCCTGGTGATAGGCTGTGATGACATCTTCACAGGTCCTTGAACAAACTTCCACTAGCTATGCGGGCTGGACAGAAGCAGTCAGAGGGCCGGATGTGGCCCGCGGGCCGTACATTGCCCAGGTCTGCTATAGAAGATAGACCTCCAGACTCCATTGCTGTCTTGCTGTGCCCCATGACAGCCTCTGAAAGTAGTGACGTATTTTATGGCAGTCTTGATACCCCCTACAACAACAAAAGTATATTTACCTACAGTACAGACAAACATTTTGGCCACACCTTCTCATTCGCAGAGTTTTCAACATCTCGCCATGCTCGTATGATACGCTGAACAGTTCTCTGTCCGATACCAGTTACTTTGGCTATCTCCTTAGTTGATTTGATGCAATCCAATGACTTGCCCCTTTCTTGAAGGCACTAACATCTCTGCCTCTGGTAGCTCTTCCGTTAGTAGACATCGCTTCACACCTTTAATTATGATCTGCACTTGAAAGGCTACAGCTCAATGATATATATTCAAGAATATATGCAAATTCCTGTCATGAACAGTTCATAATTATATCAGGGGTGGAACGGTACCTTGTTGCACAAGGCGACTTTTTTTTTGGCCAGGCACTGTAGATTCACACTGAAGGCATCAAAAGTCAGAAGTAAGACATGTGGGATTATAGACTTACCAAACAGTGTGACACAACTGACAATCTGTCTTATATTCTCGCTTCCTTTTGCTTTGATTCCTGCTTTGCACACTCTTGGCATTCTCTTGATGAGCTCCATGAGGTAGTCACCAGGAATGGTTCTCACTTCACAGGTGTGCCCTGTCAGGTGTAATACGTGGGATTTATTGCCTTATAAATGGGGTTGGTCAGTCAGTCCGAAAAATTGGGAAAACTTTGAAAGTGTCCCCGAGTGCAGTTGCAAAAACCATCAAGCACTACAAAGAAACTGGCTGACATGAGGACCGCCCCAGGAAAGGAAGACCAAGAGTCACCTCTGCGGAGGAGGATGAGGACCGCCCCAGGAAAGGAAGACCAAGAGTCACCTCTGCGGAGGAGGATGAGGACCGCCCCAGGAAAAGAAGACCAAGAGTCACCTCTGCGGAGGAGGATGAGGATCACCCCAGGAAAGGAAGACCAAGAGTCACCTCTGCGGAGGAGGATGAGGACCACCCCAGGAAAGGAAAACCAAGAGTCACCTCTGCGGAGGAGGATGAGGACCGCCCCAGGAAAGGAAGACCATGAGTCACCTCTACTGCGGAGGATGAGGACCACCCCAGGAAAGGAAGACCAAGAGTCACCTCTGCTGTGGAGGATGAGGATCGGGCCAGGAAAGGAAGACCAAGAGTCACCTCTACTGCGGAGGATGAGGACCACCCCAGGAAAGGAAGACCAAGAGTCACCTCTGCTGTGGAGGATGAGGACCGCCCCAGGAAATGAAGACCAAGAGTCACCTCTGCTGTGGAGGATGAGGATCGGGCCATGAAAGGAAGACCAAGAGTAACCTCTGCTGTGGAGGATGAGGACCGCCCCAGGAAAGGAAGACCAAGAGTCACCTCTGCTGCGGAGGATAAGTTCATCCAGTCACCAGCCTCAGAAATCGCAGGTTAACAGCAGCTCAGATTAGAGAGCAGGTCAATGCCACACAGAGTTCTAGCAGCAGACACATCTCTACAACAACTGGTAAGAGGAGACTTTGTGCAGCAGCCGGCCTTCATTGTAAAATAGCCGCTAGAAAACCACTGCTAAGGACCGGCAACAAGCAGAAGAGACCACAAGGAATGGACATTGGACCAGTGGGAATCTGTGCCAAGGTCTGATGAGTCCAGATGTGAGATCTTTGGTTCTAACCAGCGTGTCTTTGTGCGACGTAGAAAAGGTGAACGGATGGAGTCTACATGCCTGGTTCCCACCGTGAAGCATGGAGGGGGAGGTGTGATGGTGTGGGGGGGCCAAGCTGGTGACACTGTTGGGGATTCATACTGAACCAGCATGGCTACCACAGCATCTTGCAGCAGCATGCTATTCCATCCGGTTTGCGTTTAGTTGGACCAACAGGACAATGACCCCAAACACCTCCAGGCTGTGACCAAGAAGGAGAGTGATGGGGGCTACATCAGATGACCCGGCCTCCACAGTCACCAGACCTGAATCCAATCCAGATGGTTTGGGGTGAGCTGGAGCACAGAGTGAAGGCAAAAGGGCCAACAAGTGCTAAGTATCTCTGGGAACTCCTTCAAGACTGTTGGAAGATCATTCCCGATGACTACCTCATGAAGCTCATCAAGAGAATGCCAAGAGTGAGCAAAGCAGGAATCAAAGCAAAAGGAAATGAGAATATAAGACAGATTGTCAGTTGTGTCACACTGTTCACTTCAGTGTGATCTACAATTGTCATAGTCATGAAAATACAGAAAACTCACAGAATGAGAAGGTGTGGCCAAACGTTTGGTCTGTACTGTATATGTGTGGGGCGGACTTGTGACCACCCCAGCACACTTTCTGATTTCCTGGCTACATTCTGTTCAGGGTTTCCGTAGATGGGGTTCACCACTTCTCCTCTCTTCCTTCCTCTTCTTCTGGATGTCGCTTCCTTCACAAGGGAACCGCAGCCAACGCAAAAGAACGCCGGCAGAAGCAAAAAGAAGCAGCGTCCTATTGTGAAGGCGCCAAGTGCGGACAGAAGAGGGGACAGCGGCACCTCAAAGTCATCTCCAGGACTAGAAGAAAGGTAAGTACGGTGGGGTGGGGCGGGGGTTGGGGGACTGAATTAGTTAGCTAGGTAGGTGGGTGGGGGGGGGTGAAGGAGGAAGTGAGAGGGGATCCGAGTGATCTGCAATGCATCATGGTAGTTGTAGGCTAATACAGCAGGAAGCTACCCATGTAAACAAATGCAGAGAACACCAGGAGCTCCCAGAGAAAGCCAGAAATCACCCAAAACACTGCTGAAGGTATTAGAGTGCACTTATTAACCCATTGATAGCACTAAGAGACCGTTTTTAATTTTTTTATTTGGCCACCTGGTGTCTGGAGAGAGCATTACACCTCACTCTTATCTGCAGACTCTATTAGCTATACACAGGCGCCCTCTGCTGCTTGCTCTGGTTATATACTGCTTGTCAGCATCGCTGTTTAATGTGAAGTCCTGAATATCCAGAAATCCCGATGGTCACCGAAATCTCACCTAAACTAGTCACAAATGATCGGTCCTGACAATGAGCCCCAGATCCCCATATATAGGACACTACATTATATATAGAAATGAGCAAACACTGTTCGAATCAGCCGTTCCGAACAGCACGCTCCCATAGAAATGAATGGAAGCACCTGGCACGGCGACCGGCCGCCAGCAAAGTGTACGTGCCAGGTGCTTCCATTCATTTCTATGGGAGCGTGCTGTTCGGAACGGCTGATCCGAACAGTGTTCGCTCATCTCTAATTATATACAATCTGCTCTATAACCTGTAGATAGGACACTACAGTGTTGGCCAAAAGTATCGCCCCCTGCAGTCCTGTCAGATAATCCTCGGTGTCCCCAGATAATGATTACACAGCACAAACTCTTATATAGTATATAAGTGACACAGGGTATATACAGTATAAGTATCGCCCCCTGCAGTCCTGTCAGATAATCCTCGCTGTCCCCCAGATAATGATTACACAGCACAGACTCTTATATAGTATATAAGTGACACAGGGTATATACAGTATAAGTATCGCCCCCTGCAGTCCTGTCAGATAATCCTCGCTGTCCCCAGATAATGATTACAAGCACAAACTCTTTGGTAATATCTTCATTTATTTTGTTTGCAATGAAAAAACACAAAAGAGAATGAAAAAAAAGTCACATCATTGATCATTTTACACAAAACTCCAGGACTGGTGCGGACAGAAGTATTGGCGCCCTCAGCCTAATACTTGGTCGCACAACCTTTAGACACAATAACTGCGCACAACCGCTTCCGCTAACCAGCAATGAGTTTCTTACAAGGCTCTGCTGGAATCTTAGACCCTTCTTCTTTGGCAAACTGCTCGCGGTCCCCCCTGAGATGTGAAGGGGGCCTTCTCCAAACTGCCACCAAGAGACCTCTCCCCCTCCCCCACAGGTGTTCTATGGGATTCAGGGCTGGACTCATTGCTGCCACTTTACAAGTCTCCAGGGCTTTCTCTCACCACCATTTTCTAGTGCTGACCTGAAGTGTGTTTTGGGTCCTTGTCCTGCTGGAAGAGCCCTGACCTCTGAGGGAGACCCAGCTTTCTCACACCGGGCCCTACATGATGCTGCACAATGTGTTGGTCGTCTTCAGACTTCATAATGCCATGCACACGGTCAAGCAGTCCAGTGCCAGAGGCAGCAAAGCCACCCCAAAACATCAGGGACCTCCGCCATGTCTGACTGTAGGGGGCGTCTTCTTCTCTTTTTTCCTGTAATCTCTATGTTGAGGCCTTTTCCTACTTTTCTCTCCTCTGACCAGAGAACATTCTTCCAGAACGGTTTTGGCTTTCTCAGGTAAGTTTTGGCAAACTCCAGCCTGGCTTCTGTCTGTGGGTAAGAAGTGGGGTCTTCCTGGGTCTCCTACCATACAGTCCCTTCTCATTCAGACGCTGACGCTGGATAGTACGGGGTGACACTGTTGTACCCTCGGACTGCAGGGCAGCTTGGACTTGTTTGGATGTTAGTCGCGGTTCTTTATCCGCCATCCGCACAATCTTGCGGTGAAATCTCTGGTCAATGTTTCTTTTGCGTCCACATCTAGGGAGGTTAGCCACAGGGCCATGGGCTTTACACTTCTTGATGACACTGCGCACGGTAGACACAGGAACATTCAGGGCTTTGGAGATGGACTTGTAGCCTTGAGATTGCTCAGGCTTCCTCACAATTTTGCTTCTCAAGTCCTCAGACAGTTCTTTGGTCTTCTTTTCTCCATGCTCAATGTGGTCACACAAGGACACAGGACAGAGGTGGAGTCAACTTTAATCCATTTCACCTGGCTACAAGTGTGATTTAGTTATTGCCACCACCTGTTAGGTGCCTCAGGTAAGTAACAGGTGCTGTTAATTACACAAATTACAGAAGCATCACATGATTTTTCAAACAGTGCCAATACTTTTGTCCACCCCCTTTTTTATGTTTGCTGTGGAATTATATCCAATTTGGCTTTTTGACAATTCTTTTTGTGGTTTTCCATTGAAGACAAATTAAATGAAGAAAATACCAAAGAATTTGTGATTGCAAACATTATCTGGAAGAACATGGGTATTATCTGACAGAACTGCAGGGGGGGGGGGGCAATACTTTTGGCCAACACGGTATATGTGTCCTATACCTGTCCTTATATGTGTCCTATACCTGTCCTTATATGTGTCCTATACCTGTCCTTATATGTGTCCTATACCTATGACTGTTTCACATGTGCTATCCGGTCCGTATGTCAGCCAGATTTACTGGCTAGCAGTATAGTCATCTATCATATAGGAGTCCCGGCAAATAGCGGTAAAACGTGGCTGGGAGCGCAGTATGACAGCGCCCCTATGTTACAGTATGGCAGCGCTCCTATGTTACAGTATGGCAGCACCTCTATGTTGTGGTTTGTACTATATGGCTTTAGTATAGGGGTCATCAGCCTTACATTTATTGCTCGGCCCTCCGAGGACCTAATTTTTGATTTTTTTTAATTTAAATCGTCACACCAAACAAAAAAGTTTGCCTACCCCTGTCCTAAATAACCCAGAAATCCTGATATCAGGTTATTTTCATCACAGAAATCCCACATAATCTTCAGGCTTTAACCTTTTATGTTCTAGAAGTCATCCAGTTGCAGAGTTACCCAGCAGCATCCCTCACAACATCCAGGCACACTACATATGGCAAGACACAAAGATGTGCGGCAGCCAACAGTACTGACACTACAACAGGTAGGACGCCTTGTCTGGAGTCATGTGGTGGGTGCCGAAGCAGGATATACCGGAGGCACGTCCAGGGACCAAAAGGAGGGAACTCTCTCCATTGTACAGTTTTAGTAGTAGTGATGGCAGCCTGCAAAGTACTACTTCTCAGCTCCTGTCAGGGCGGCCTGTAGTCGGCACAGCCCCCTCCTCTCGGCTTCTGTCAGGGCGGCCTGTAGTCGGCACAGCCCCTCCTCTCGGCTTCTGTCAGGGCGGCCTGTAGTCGGCACAGCCCCTCCTCTCGGCTTCTGTCAGGGCGGCCTGTAGTCGGCACAGCCCCTCCTCTCGGCTTCTGTCAGGGCGGCCTGTAGTCGGCACAGCCCCTCCTCTCGGCTTCTGTCAGGGCGGCCTGTAGTCGGCACAGCCCCTCCTCTCGGCTATCAGGGCGGCCTGTAGTCGGCACAGCCCCTCCTCTCGGCTTCTATCAGGGCGGCCTGTAGTCGGCACAGCCCCTCCTCTCGGCTTCTGTCAGGGCGGTCTGTAGTCGGCACAGCCCCTCCTCTCGGCTTCTATCAGGGCGGCCTGTAGTCGGCACAGCCCCTACCTCTCGGCTTCTATCAGGGCGGCCTGTAGTCGGCACAGCCCCTCCTCTCGGCTTCTGTCAGGGCGGTCTGTAGTCGGCACAGCCCCTCCTCTCGGCTATCAGGGCGGCCTGTAGTCGGCACAGCCCCTCCTCTCGGCTTCTGTCAGGGCGGTCTGTAGTCGGCACAGCCCCCTCCTCTCGGCTTCTGTCAGGGCGGTCTGTAGTCGGCACAGCCCCTCCTCTCGGCTTCTGTCAGGGCGGCCTGTAGTCGGCACAGCCCCTCCTCTCGGCTTCTGTCAGGGCGGCCTGTAGTCGGCACAGCCCCTCCTCTCGGCTTCTGTCAGAGCGGCCTGTAGTCGGCACAGCCCCTCCTCTCGGCTTCTGTCAGGGCGGCCTGTAGTCGGCACAGCCCCTCCTCTCGGCTTCTGTCAGGGCGGCCTGTAGTCGGCACAGCCCCTCCTCTCGGCTTCTGTCAGGGCGGCCTGTAGTCGGCACAGCCCCTCCTCTCGGCTTCTGTCAGGGCGGCCTGTAGTCGGCACAGCCCCTCCTCTCGGCTTCTGTCAGGGCGGCCTGTAGTCGGCACAGCCCCTCCTCTCGGCTTCTGTCAGGGCGGCCTGTAGTCGGCACAGCCCCTCCTCTCGGCTTCTGTCAGGGCGGCCTGTAGTCGGCACAGCCCCTCCTCTCGGCTTCTGTCAGGGCGGTCTGTAGTCGGCACAGCTCCCCTATAGTCTGCAGGCCACCCTAACAGAACCTAAGAGGATAGGGACAGGCAGCTTTAACTCCTACTCTACAGCAATAACAGAGGAATCGTCCTCAGGAGATCATCAATGTGCTGTACGGCTTGTCCACAACACAGAACCAGAAGACTGAAGGACATTTCCTTAAGAGCGATCCCTCCTCACTGCAGCCTAGTGAACATACACTATCTACTATTGCGTTCAATAAAATGAGCACAACACAATGCAACGGAGGCTCTGACCAAAGAGTGAACACAGCCAGAGAAAGGTGCAGGCTTTGCATTATACTACACGTGGCCTATGATGCCGTGTACCCCAGATTATTTCCATCCCTCCATGATAAAGCAGCCATTGTCCTCTGTACTAGTCAGATATTTGGCCAAATGGTAGCGCCTTTTATGTTTCCCTCAGCACGAGCCTGAGAAATGCTAAAAACCTAAACCAGCTATAAACTGGAAGAAGCTACGGTGCAAGGCCTGCAGGGGGCGCACCTGCTCTATTAGGCATAAATGATAAGAGGCTTTACGGAGCACCAGTCCTTCTGTCTGTGGTACTGCAGGGTTAAAGGGATTTTTCAGGCTATGGCTGTAGCTGTCCACAGAATACACATCAGTATCTTATCAATGCACAATACGCTATGCCGCTGCCTCCTATAGAGTAACAGGTGTAGCGCAGCACAATCCTCACCTTAAAAATTTCTTCACTTACCCCTCCTGGACCCCCCCCTTCCCACACGTGTCCTAATACAAGACCCCAACCAGGTCACGCGCCCATTAACCCCCTCACAGTGGCTGTCCCTAAGGCACTGTGTCTGTAGTGGCCCCCGGATGTTACACAGACCCTCATGTGTATGTGTCACCACCTGGTGGGCAGCAGCTGTCACTGCACCCCCTGAGCATGCAGCATCTATTACATGCGACGACCTGAGCAGCGCCGAGGTCCTCGCGTCACATAACACATGCACCAGGCTTCTTTAATAGAAATATTGCAGTCTTCATGATTTTATTAAAAATAATCTGTGATAATTCAGGATGCGGCGGATCTTCGGTGCCGGTGACGTCTCACACAAGTATTCAAATTGCATTATAAAAACTCAGGAGGCGATGATAAAACGCGGCGAGCGGAGATAACCCAACTTTCCATCGTGTTCCCCCTCACAAACTCCAGATCACAGGAATTACAGGATTATTAGACAATTATCCAGAGCAGAATATTCATGGAGGACTGGCCCCCAGGTACACGACCCTCAGGGGCCACAGTGCACGATTCCATGGATGGGCGGATATTGCTTTGCTCCATAGGCCCCTCCCACTTCCTAGACCCATGTGACCACAGCGGTCATTCCATAAACATGACTTGGCAATGAATGATCTCCTGGTAAATGCTGGAGCTGCCCGTGGTCTCCACAAGGAGGCGCTGTTAGAAGATGCCCAGGTCAGACAGGTAGGTGTTGGCCTCCAGCAGTAACCCTTTAGTGTACACCTTTACTGTATAGTACAATGTCAGGAAGTCCTGGGTGCTAAAGAAGGTGTCAGACAGAGCAAAGCCCAACGTGGACGGAATAAAGCCACGGCCGTACTCCACCATCCAGGTCCCCGCACTCCACTGCACCGACGTGGCCTCCCCCACTTCATGTACAATGGTATCTCCTGCATAGAGAAAAAGCATGGCCGTCAAATATCCACATCTAGAGGCAACAACCCTGAAATCAAGAAGGGTAAAGAAAACCCCAATAATGCAACACCCCCGAAACAGCAGAGATTACAGAATACCCGGAACCAACAAATACATGACAAGTATCTACAGCAAGGAACTCTACCAGATCTGCCCCTCCAGAGCTGCGCTCACTATTCTGCTGGTACAGTCACTGTGTACATACATTACATTACCTATCCTGTATTATACTCCAGAGCTGCGCTCACTATTCTGCTGGTACAGTCACTGTGTACATACATTACATTACTTATCCTGTATTATACTCCAGAGCTGCGCTCACTATTCTGCAGGTACAGTCACTCTGTACATACATTACATTACCTATCCTGTATTATACTACAGAGCTGCGCTCACTATTCTGCTGGTACAGTCACTGTGTACATACATTACATTACTTATCCTGTATTATACCCCAGAGCTGCGCTCACTATTCTGCTGGTACAGTCACTGTGTACATACATTACATTACTTATCCTGTATTATACCCCAGAGCTGCGCTCACTATTCTGCTGGTACAGTCACTGTGTACATACATTACATTACTTATCCTGTATTATACTGCAGAGCTGCGCTCACTATTCTGCTGGTGCAGTCACTGTGTACATACATTACATTACTTATCCTGTATTATACTCCAGAGCTGCGCTCACTATTCTGCTGGTACAGTCACTGTGTACATACATTACATTACTTATCCTGTATTATACTCCAGAGCTGCGCTCACTATTCTGCTGGTACAGTCACTGTGTACATACATTACATTACTTATCCTGTATTATACCCCAGAGCTGCGCTCACTATTCTGCTGGTGCAGTCACTGTGTACATACATTACTTATCCTGTATTATCCTCCAGAGCTGCGCTCACTATTCTGCTGGTACAGTCACTGTGTACATACATTACATTACTTATCCTGTATTATACTCCAGAGCTGCGCTCACTATTCTGCTGGTTCAGTCACTGTGTACATACATTACATTACTTATCCTGTATTATACTCCAGAGCTGCGCTCACTATTCTGCTGGTACAGTCACTGTGTACATACATTACATTACTTATCCTGTATTATACTCCAGAGCTGCGCTCACTATTCTGCTGGTACAGTCACTGTGTACATACATTACTTATCCTGTATTATACTCCAGAGCTGTGCTCACTATTCTGCTGGTGCAGTCACTGTGTACATACATTACTTATCCTGTATTATACTCCAGAGCTGCGCTCACTATTCTGCTGGTGCAGTCACTGTGTACATACATTACATTATTTATCCTGTATTATACCCCAGAGCTACGCTCACTATTCTGCTGGTGCAGTCACTGTGTACATACATTACATTACTTATCCTGTATTATACTCCAGAGCTGCGCTCACTATTCTGCTGGTGCAGTCACTGTGTACATACATTACATTACTTATCCTGTATTTTACCCCAGAGCTGCGCTCACTATTCTGCTGGTACAGTCACTGTGTACATACATTACTTATCCTGTATTATACTCCAGAGCTGCGCTCACTATTCTGCAGGTACAGTCACTGTGTACATACATTACATTACTTATCCTGTATTTTACCCCAGAGCTGCGCTCACTATTCTGCTGGTGCAGTCACTGTGTACATACATTACATTACTTATCCTGTATTATACCCCAGAGCTGCGCTCACTATTCTGCTGGTGCAGTCACTGTGTACATACATTACATTACTTATCCTGTATTATACTCCAGAGCTGCGCTCACTATTCTGCTGGTGCAGTCACTGTGTACATACATTACATTACTTATCCTGTATTATACTCCAGAGCTGCGCTCACTATTCTGCTGGTACAGTCACTGTGTACATACATTACATTACTTATCCTGTATTATACTCCAGAGCTGCACTCACTATTCTGCAGGTACAGTCACTGTGTACATACATTACTTATCCTGTATTATACTCCAGAGCTGCGCTCACTATTCTGCAGGTACAGTCACTGTGTACATACATTACATTACTTATCCTGTATTATACTCCAGAGCTGCACTCACTATTCTGCTGGTGCAGTCACTGTGTACATTTATCACTGTAAGCTCTTACCAGGATAGAAGATCTCGCTTTTTGTTGTCCCTTCTTTCCATTGGCGGAAGGTTCCGGACAATATTGTATCAGAGATTTCTGCCCAGTAGCGTCCTACAAGGAGGGGACACGTATTAAGGTGTGATGGACAGGCTGTGTATACACTGGGGTTATATATGGGCGCCATGTGTTACATTGTGCTGCATAGAAGCAGAGCAGACGTCAGCAGTACAGCCGGCTATGTACAGGAGGTGCACAGACTCTGCAGGTGACGTCTCACCGTTTGTGCACCAAAAAGGGAATTAGCTCAAAGATAGAAATGCTTCCTCCTCCTCAGAGACGGGGCCGCTCCTCCTCAGAGACGGGGCCGCTCCTCCTCAGAGACGGGGCCGCTCCTCCTCAGAGACGGGGGCCGCTCCTCCTCAGAGACGGGGCCGATCCATAAATATCTGATGAGTGGTGGTGGTGGGGGGGGGGTCTGGCAGCCGCCCTCTGCACGGACCACTGAGGTCAGAGGTTGCTGATCTGTAGTATCGGCGCCACCATACCGCACAGAGAGAAGAGATCCGATTGTGGCTCTAAGGCGGGGACTGGATGACCCCAAACCGCTGACTCCTGCAGGGGGCACTTGTTGCCCCCCCCCCCATTGATTTGGCCTATTCCAAATAAAAATCCAAGTCAATCCTTTTAAGCTATCAGTGTGTATTTTGGAGTGAA
Organism: Leptodactylus fuscus; assembly: GCF_031893055.1. NCBI lineage: Eukaryota > Metazoa > Chordata > Amphibia > Anura > Leptodactylidae > Leptodactylus > Leptodactylus fuscus. The sequence continues at coordinate 4,398,982 of NC_134265.1, read as the reverse complement.
GCCCATACAATGTGGGTGCAGGTATTACCCCAGCACTGTAAGGTAACCGTCCTAACCCCTTGTGCAGCATTAGGGGACCCCTGAACCCTGGGACCCCTACTCATCAGAGGGGGAGCATTAAAGCTGTGTGTGACTAGGCTTTTATTACCCGGACCCCCCTCATGCTGTGTGCAGTGGTCTATTCCACAATATCTTCTGGATCTGACTGTAGTAATATGGAGCAGACCACTACACACAGACGGGGGGTTTCTCAGTCACTGCTGCGTTTACTTTAAAACTGCATCATCTTTAGCCAGGAAAAGACAAAATTTCTAGGAAAAAATTATTCTGCAGCTTGTTCTGTCCCGGTGACATCTGGTGAGGTGACATGTGGTGAGGTGACATCTCCGTCAGTCGTGCACACTCAGCAGCAGCAGCGGGCTGACCCTGACCTATGACAGACTGTAAACCTCCAGTGTGCGGGCGGCAGGTGCGGGGGGAGGTGCTGTGCCCGCTCCTCATACTCACCCGAGTGCCCGCTGGTGTCCACGGCCGTCCCGAAGAGCAGCACGTACTCTGTGAGCGAGGCGTGCAGCAGGCACATGGAGCCCATCCAGCCCCCCGCATTCACAAACACCCACTGCAGGTCCTCGTCCGCCAGGATGTGCCCCGGGTGCTTCCTCCGCAGCTCAAGGATGATCTTCAAGAAGGCGACTTCATAGTCCAAACCTGGGGGGAGAAATGGGGAGAGGTCAGAAGAGCCGGGGGGGGGGGGGGGGGGGAGGGGTCAGAAGAGCCAGGGAGGGGGGGGGGGCATGGGGGGTCAAAAGAGCCGGGGAGAGGGGGGGGGACACTGCTATAAAAGAGGACGTTACCCCAAATCCCAATATAAAGTCTCACATCAGCACCCAGTGCCCCTCCTCATTAGTCACAGACCCCCCTCTCCAGTGTCCCCCTCCTCATTAGTCACAGACCCCCCCTCTCCAGTGTCCCCCTCCTCATTAGTCACAGACCCCCCCTCTCCAGTGTCCCCCTCCTCAATAGTCATAGACCCCCCCTCTCCAGTGTCCCCCTCCTCATTAATCACAGACCCCCCCTCTCCAGTGTCCCCCTCCTCAATAGTCACAGACCCCCCCTCTCCAGTGTCCCCCTCCTCATTAGTCACAGACCCCCCCCTCTCCAGTGTCCCCCTCCTCAATGGTCATAGACCCCCCCCTCTCCAGTGTCCCCCTCCTCATTAATCACAGACCCCCCCTCTCCAGTGTCCCCCTCCTCATTAGTCACAGACCCCCCCTCCAGTGTCCCCCTCCTCATTAATCACAGACCCCCCCTCTCCAGTGTCCCCCTCCTCATTAGTCACAGACCCCCCCCTCCAGTGTCCCCCTCCTCAATAGTCACAGACCCCCCCTCTCCAGTGTCCCCCTCCTCATTAGTCACAGACCCCCCCCTCCAGTGTCCCCCTCCTCAATAGTCATAGACCCCCCCCCCTCCCAGTGTCCCCCCTCCTCAATAGTCATAGACCCCCCCTCTCCAGTGTCCCCCTCCTCAATAGTCATAGACCCCCCCTCTCCAGTGTCCCCCTCCTCATTAATCATAGACCCCCCCTCTCCAGTGTCCCCCTCCTCATTAATCATAGACCCCCCTCTCCAGTGTCCCCCTCCTCATTAATCACAGACCCCCCCTCCAGTGTCCCCCTCCTCATTAGTCACAGACCCCCCCCTCCAGTGTCCCCCTCCTCATTAGTCACAGACCCCCCCTCCAGTGTCCCCCTCCTCATTAGTCACAGACCCCCCCTCTCCAGTGTCCCCCTCCTCATTAGTCACAGACCCCCCCCTCTCCAGTGTCCCCCTCCTCATTAGTCACAGACCCCCCCTCTCCAGTGTCCCCCTCCTCATTAGTCACAGACCCCCCCCTCCAGTGTCCCCCTCCTCATTAGTCACAGACCCCCCCCTCCAGTGTCCCCCTCCTCATTAGTCACAGACCCCCCCCTCCAGTGTCCCCCTCCTCATTAGTCACAGACCCCCCCCTCCAGTGTCCCCCTCCTCAATAGTCATAGACCCCCCCTCTCCAGTGTCCCCCTCCTCATTAATCACAGACCCCCCCTCTCCAGTGTCCCCCTCCTCATTAGTCACAGACCCCCCCCTCCAGTGTCCCCCTCCTCATTAGTCACAGACCCCCCCTCCAGTGTCCCCCTCCTCATTAGTCACAGACCCCCCCTCCAGTGTCCCCCTCCTCATTAGTCACAGACCCCCCCCTCCAGTGTCCCCCTCCTCATTAGTCACAGACCCCCCCTCCAGTGTCCCCCTCCTCATTAGTCACAGACCCCCCCTCCAGTGTCCCCCTCCTCATTAGTCACAGAACCCTCCCCCTCCAGTGTCCCCCTCATTAGTCACAGACCCCCCCCCTCCAGTGTCCCCCTCCTCCTCATTAGTCACAGACCCCCCCTCCAGTGTCCCCCTCCTCATTAGTCACAGACCCCCCTTCCAGTGTCCCCCTCCTCCTCATTAGTCACAGACCCCCCCTCCAGTGTCCCCCTCCTCATTAGTCACAGACCCCCCCTCCAGTGTCCCCCTCCTCATTAGTCACAGAACCCTCCCCCTCCAGTGTCCCCCCTCATTAGTCACAGACCCCCCCTCCAGTGTCCCCCTCCTCCTCATTAGTCACAGACCCCCCCTCCAGTGTCCCCCTCCTCATTAGTCACAGACCCCCCTTCCAGTGTCCCCCTCCTCCTCATTAGTCACAGACCCCCCCTCCAGTGTCCCCCTCCTCATTAGTCACAGACCCCCCCCCTCCCTCCAGTGTCCCCCATTAGTCAGACACCCTTCTCATTAGTCACAGACCCTCCCCCCTCCTCCTCAGTCTCCCGGTTACCCGAGTACTCCTTGGCCAGGCCGGCGATCTCCTCCCGGCTGAAGACATAGGCCTTGGAGGAGAGCCAGCCGCGGATGAGCTGCACCAGCACCCCCAGCACTGCTATGGCCACAGCCGCCTTCACAGCCCGGGAGAAGCGCAGCACAGCATGGCAGACGGAAGGTGTGAACGGGCGGGTAACAGCTGACAGGACGCAGAGACAGAAAAACTAGTGCCGCAGAGATCCGCCCACCCGGCCTCACAGCCAATAGCGTGCGAGCTGCCAGTCATACAGCCAATCAGGGCCGAGCAGGGGAATGTGGTGACAGACCGAGAAACTCACACACAGCGGCTCCTAGTGGCACCGAGAGGCATAACACGTCCACCTGTGCATGGCGGGAAATGTGAAGTACGTCACACCCCCGTATATACTAAGCTACAGGTATATATACAGGTATACAGTACGTCACCCCCCCGTATATACTAAGCTACAGGTATATATACAGGTATACAGTACGTCACCCCCCCGTATATACTAAGCTACAGGTATATATACAGGTATACAGTACGTCACACCCCCGTATATACTAAGCTACAGGTATATATACAGGTATACAGTACGTCACCCCCCCGTATATACTAAGCTACAGGTATATATACAGGTATACAGTACGTCACACA